>NC_058339.1:40479777-40782807 GCF_905475395.1 Chrysoperla carnea
TTTTCTGCCCAGAGGAACATTGATTGTAAATATCCCGAAATATTTTTAGAAAAAAAAATATAACTCACGGTTGGCTATTAAAGGTCTATATTGTTATTTAAAATACTTTGGAGGTATCCAAACACACTTCCATCTTTGCAGAGCAATATGATTAAAAATGAAAGTGTTTCCAAAAAAATAAAATTTGTGTGTAGATTAATGAGTATGTAATACTCATGTGAGCCTTTTTCATGTCGATTATGTGTACGGTTTACGATAAATTAATGATTAAAAATAGCAACTTTTTAAGTGGGGAAGTCATAATGAATGTTTTTTAGTCAGTAAATGCTTTAAAAATGTTAACCATGTTACATAAAAACTTTTGTCAATATTCCTCAAGTTTTAAGTTTTAAAATTATACCAAAATTAAGAACTGTGCATAAAAATTTGATAGTTAATTTCTGATAAACAATTCAGAGAATCGATACGAATTTTTCACAAAAGAACGTATCAAAGAATGTTTAATTGATAAATAAAATTTCAAATCGTTGGTATCATTTTCAATTTACGGTATCGAAATACCTTAAAAAGTTGAAATGAAAATGATAACAAAAAATTTACAATTTGATCATTCTTTTCTGCATTAAAAGTAAAAATCTATTAAAAAGTGAAACCGACATTTTTGAGTTTACTACTTTATTTCACCTGTGCAATGCTACCCTCTGAAAGGTTTCTGATTTTAAATAATATACAAAAAAAAAATTAAAGTCGGGGCTGTTATTGAGGACTACCGAGTAAAAACATTCATTGATGCGACAAATGGTTGTTATAGCTGATATGTCGGTTTATAATTCCAATGAATATTGGTCGCTATACCTGATGTGTTCTTATAACCGATACATTTATATTGCTTACATATTGTTATAGCCGATACATTCACGTGCTTATATAGGAATTCGGTCGGTATTTTTCCATTTAGTTGTTATAGCCGGTACTTGGTTATATCAGGTGTCATTTTAACCAATTTTGACTGTATTGTAGGAATAAATTGATTATAATATCAACTTCGACTAGTACTTGGACTGTATTCGAAGGAAATCTCAATTTAATTTAAGAAACTATACAATGGATATTAATTACTACATCTGTTTTATCCACTTACAAAACAAATAATTGATAATAATTAATTAAAGCGTTTTATACCAATAATATCACAATAAAATTGTATGCATCGGTTTACAAACTTACCCATGATGGAAATCGTCTCATCTTGTATGAAAATTTGATTTTTCTGATGGCTTTTCTGTTTTCGAAAAATCATATTACGTTTCATTCATTATTCATATGTATACTTGCGGACAATAAAATTGTGACAAAGCTGTACATCAGATATATTTGGTGGCATTAAAACACATATTAATTAATGTTCAATCACCAAATAAATCTGATGTATACTCAATGTCAGAAAAAATGCTCGATTTAAAACATTCTAAGTGTTACTATTATAACATAACATATGATGAGTACGCTTAGAATGTTTTAACTGTGGCACTTTTTCTGACAGTGAGTATACAGTAAAGTGTCGCATTTTTTTGTCCACAAGTATACATCGATTTATTGTACAGGATTTCTTATATAGTACTGCTGCATAGCTGTCTACCATGTCTCATTTGAGAGTTCCAATAGTTGGGTTATTTTGTTCTTAATATTTTGAAGTATTTTCTTAAAGTCCCGATTATATACTGGCCATGTTTGCCTTTATACATTATTTAACGGGTTGTTTAAATCATTCTCACCAATCCTAACCAATTCCTACCTCTACATATTTTATGTGTTTCTCTATATATGCTTGTTTGTTATGCTTTCACGCACAAACTACTGAATGGATTTGAATGAATCTCTGCAATAATATAGCTCATACATCAGAATAACACATGAGTATAATTTGTAAATATTTATTAAAAATGTGTAAAAAATTTAAAAAAAAGTTAGTCTAACATTTTACTGCACCATCTATGAGCATCATTTTAAACCTTAAATTAATGATTTCTATAAAAATGGTAAACAAGATACAATTCATGGGGAGGTAAATGCTATAACGCGTCGGTCTTTATCAGCCTTTATTTTACAACCCAGTGAAGCGGGTGGGTATCAAGCTATCTTATATAATTGTGTAATCGTGATATATTTACAACATATACTGTGACTTTCGCAGCTGTCTTACATACAATCCTACCTATCATTCACATTAAATAGCATAACCCATTCTTTTAAGTTTAAGCCTGTTTTTAATTGCCATTTTGATTCCTTGACGTTATTGCCCAATTACCCAACCCTCTAAAACATTTGAATTAACATTAATTGTGTTCTAGAAGGTCGAACTGCTTCTTCATATATAATTTCCTAAATTGAATTTTCATGTTATTGATGTTACTAAAACTTAAATAAAAACGCTATATATTTCTTTTTTATTTCATAATGAAGTATAATTGATAACATAACAGAATAATGTTAACCATTCATCATTCATCGTGAAAAAAAATTATATCAAATAGTTATTTATTCATATAAATTTCTCATTCAATATATTTTACCTACAATACAGAAAGCACAATTGTAGTCATTGAAAGGAACTGTTGAAAAAATCAAACAAATGTTCAAAACATGCTGCGTTCAACTTATTAGGTTTATTTTCATGAGGTGAATAGATGCCGATAAAATGTGTCAATAATAAAATATAAACTTTGCTAATTTTCTGGTAGAAGGCTTTTGGTTTTTACTTGGAAAGTCGAAAACTGATTTGGATACCATACAAAGCAGTTGTTGAGGAGATTCCTTCAAAGAGCAATTCAAGCCAACTCCGATAACACTGGTCTAACCCTTAGTCTATAGAGTTTAATTTTTATACCATGTATATGAAATATATCAAAGTATACTAAGTTTAGTCCCAAGTTTGTAACGCTTAAAAATATTGATGCTATGAACAAAATTTTCGTATAGGTGTTTATAATATCACCTAATTCGTCATTTTCCGGCCGTCTGTCTGTCGTCTGTCGTCAAAAAGAGGTATCAAGCTTTTATAGCGTGCTGAGGACGTAAAAAATGAGATCGAGTTCGTAAATGAGCAACATAGGTCAATTGGGTCTTGGGTTTGTAAGATCCTTCTTGTAAACCCTTAGAGATAGAACAAAAGTTTAAATATAAAAAATATTCCTGATAAAAAAATAAACAACTTTTGTTTGAAACATTTTTTCGTAAACATCAATGTTTACCCGTGAGAGCGAATATTATGCACAAAATGTAGTATTATATGGGTATATCAGTTATATGTGTGTGACATGTATGTATGTGTAATGTGGTAGAGTTATCAACATTGTCTATGCATGGTATATCAACAATTAACTCAGTCAATTGTTTGTTTTCACTTGTTTTGTATGCCATCAAACTAATGCAGAAAGAGAAGTTCAATTGTTACTTTTCTAATGCACAGTTTTCTTACTAAAATAAAAATGCTTTTAAATAGTTCTATACATTCCTAGATTGTAGCCTATTTTCTATTTTACATTAATTTATTAATTATTGATTCCTTAATCATTTTCCTAATGGGAGACGTAATTATTGATCTGATCTTTAAAAATTTTATCTTTTACGGCTTGTTTAAAAATATGAGGAAAATTTTTTTGTAATTGAGTTTTATTGCTGTACGTTCTACAGAAAGGTATTCATGTTAACTAACATCAATTATGGGTTCATAAAAACTGAACCTATTTACGACCACCCAGAGCTTCAGTAGTTATTGAAGAATAATTAATGTTACCTAAAATTATTCGTGGCTAGACTTGGAAATAGTAAAATAACTTTTAGAGACATGCTAGGCTATCAAGCAATTAGAGCTTTCTTCGAACATTATAAATGCGAAAATAATTTACTACATACCTTCAAGTCAAAATAAACGCAAAAATTGAGCCATTCTAAAAGATATTACTATAACAGTACATATGTTATGTACTGTGTGGATGGTGTAATTTTGATCCAAAAAGTATAAAAATCAGGTTAATTTAATGATTGGATGCAGAGTTTCTGAGATATCGCAATATTTGGATCGATTTTAGTTCATATCTCAAAAACTATTCGACCAGTCAACAAATGCACCCAATTTTTATACTGTTTGGGTCAAAATTACCTTATATTATCGAAATTGGGGATAGCAAAAATTTTTCAATTTCAATTCAGTTTTTTTGCAATTTAGAAAAAATGGAGAAAATCGGAAAAAAATTTTTGTTATGGAATTTGATGAAACTCGGTGTATGGGATAATTTTGATCCAAAAAGTATAAAAATCAGGTTAATTTTATGCTTGGACCTACAATGTCAGCGATTATCATGGGAAAAACTTCATTTTCAAACAAGTTAGAAAAATAAAAATCCATAAAATTGTGAACAAAAGGGAGAATAAGTGAGGGCTATTACGTGATAGTCTTTGTTTTAAAAAGGAGAAATTGCCTAGCGAAGCGGGTGGATACCTGCTAGTATCTATATAAGGTCCAAAAATTATATTCCCGAGTCAAAAATGACTTGCATATGACCATATGAATTTATCTGTTATAACTTTAATTCCTGCTATTTTCGCATTGTAGCAACACTTTGTTTATCTTCATAACATATTTTAATTAGAAATTTAAGCTTTGTACTCATAAAATTCTATGTTATGAATCTTCAGGTCCCTGGCTAATCAAAGAGAATTTCTGATAAAGTGATCTGTACTACACATTCAGTATATTTTAAAGAAAATTTAAGTAATTTTTTGTGAGGAAATAATCTGTTAAGGCATGGTACTTCGCAATTTATTGCAAATGTGAAATTTTATCGCATATACAAATTGTCATAAAAATATTTTAGTTAGAAATTAAATTTTTTTTATAGAATCATTAAGAAAAGTAGACTAATGTCAATAAACATTAACTTTTTATTTTAACTATTATTGTTCTAATTTATTTTCGACCTTAAAGTCCACAACAGTTTTATATTATTTTAATTGCATTAATAAATATACAAAATATTAAAAAATGTTTCAGGCTTAAGTATATGAATTGAATAGTATTATTTGTTACATGCTAACAGCATATACATTGAAAATCGTCCACGCTTATGTAGGTAGGATAAAACTGGGAAAATGTTTCCGAGCGTAATATTTGAAATTTTTGACCCCCGAACTAAAAAAAAGGGAATTTATAAGTTTGACCGCTATGTGTATATGTCGGTGTGTGTGTGTGTGTGTGTGTGTCTGTCTGTCTGTCTGTCTGTGGCATCGTTGCGCTTAAATGGCTATGTGCCAAGCGTATATTTTAATCTCTTTTCCAAGTGACTTGAGAAATCATCAAAAATTAACTACGCGAAAATAAACAAGAGTTTGTTACAAATATTGCGTTGTAAATGGCAACAAGGCATGGGTTATTTGCAAAATCAGAACAACGCGAAGGTTTTGAGTTACCGAAATCGATTGAAAAAATGGTTAGTTCCGGTGCTATTAAAATTGGAAACGGATACAGCTTTAGATTTTTTCTTCACAAAGAATAGGTGCTCGTATGTACTTTAATTTTATCAAAATCACAATAGATTAATTAAATCAGAAAAACGTATAACTCCAGAGCCACCAAAAAAATGGTTGGTTCCGATGCTAAAAACAAATTGGTCAAAGATCAAGGGAGAATTTTATTCAACCTTTAATAATACGATCGCGATGTTCACGTGAGAGGAATAAATAGTTATCATCTTACCGTGTGAACAGACACTGGCATTCATTAGAATATATGTATTTAATTGTATATCATTTACTTATTTCTTCATTTTAGTAACTATTTGAATGACCTTGTGTCAATCTCTGAATCAACATCACACTCCTACGACAATAGGCGCCAGTCTCAAATTTTACATTTTATTCATTATTTTACAAACAATCTTTCATAGGATGATTTCTTAGCAATAACAAAAATTCTTAGAAAAGTCCAGCCAATCTGGAGACACAAAAAACAATATTTAAATAGTTTGATAACATGCATAAAAAAATAAACATGCTTCTATTAACCAAAATTCTTTCTTTAAATTCTCTCATCTTCTATATATATATAGGAGACTTTCTATAGATATAGATAGTCACTCATCACGATATCTCTGGAACTATAAGACCTAGAGACTTGAAATTTGGCAGGAATATTCCTTTTGCCAAGTAGAGGTCAGCTAAGAACGGATTTTACGAAATTCCACCCACAAGGGGGGGTTGCGGGGGTGTTCATGAATAAAAAATTCATATTTTTCAATTATGGCTTTTAATAGTTCAAAACTTGGTCAGAATGTTTTAAATTACATTTAGAAATTTTTGTAACCTTCGGAGGGTAGAAAGGTGTAGCGAGAAAGTGGGAAGGAAATATCGAATATTTACAAATATACCTAAGTGGGGTATCAAATAAAAGAGCATGACGTGTACATTACAAAAATGTTATCCAACGCGAGGAAATGTGGAGGGAGGGGTGCAAGTGGGGATGTTGCCCAGCAAAGCGGGTATATTTTACGCCACGCAAAGCGGGCGGGTAACAGCTAGTTTTTTAATAAAATTACAAAAATAAAATAAAATTTTTAAACGAGTGAAGACAAACACTTGACTGAGTAAATTGTTTAAAAGCCTTTTTTAAAAAGTATTGAATGCCAGAGTCAGTGCTTTCAGTATTTTTAATACATACGAAAAGTTTAAAATGCCAACCAGATTGAAAGCCCTATTTGTTTTGGTTTTCAAAAACTTCGAAAATTTTCAAAAGAATTTTCAAGAATTTTTATTTTGTTTTTCGTGAACCTTTCAGAAGATTGCTAGTTGAAACTACCTGCAAATTTCCAACTCTCTATCCTATATAGTTGTGGAAAAAATGGACACCAAAGTTTGATCCTAATCAATATGTAATAATCGGCCGAATACCGAATATTCATTCTATCATTAATATGCTTCTTTGACTTGTGTTATTATACCATTTATGTAAGTTTACCATAACGTAGACTTGATACTTTAACATTGGCATGATACTTAAATCAAAATATTCAATCAAAAGAATTTTTCGTACAAACATGAATTGCATTTGTTCGTAAAATTATTAAAATACCAGAGTGATACCCACCTGCTTCGCTGAGTTTAAAAGTAAAGATTGATAAAGATTGCTCTCGCTTATCCCCTTTCTATAATACTCGAAATAATGGTAAGGATTGTTTTACACTGGTAAAATATATGTATGGTTTTCTATTTTTTTAAATGTATAATAGTCGTAATTATTCATTGAGTAGGTACCTATATCAGAAAAGATGGCCGTGAAATATTTTATATTGACTATTTTTACAGAAATCTATAATTTATGGTAATGTCAAATGACTACTTTTACAGAAATCTGTAATTTATTGTAATGTCAAATTAAATTAATTTAAAAAAAATTTTTTTTTTTGTATTAATATATCTTTATAAATTTTATTTCATGTGTTATTTTGAAGTTTGAGCTATATAATAAACAAACAAACAAACATGCTTACTTTCGTATTTATAATATATAGAGATAGAGATTAATAATTATATTATAAAAATATTTTTCTATCAAATTTTGTTAAAAAAATCTTTTTTGATTTTGTTTAATGCTATATCATTTTCAAAAATTACGAAAATTTTCAAAAAGAAACACCTTATAAATTTTAAAAGGTTTTTATTTATTTCTTCGTAGCATTGATAAGATGTTTTCTGTAGTATTTCTTTAATGTCTTTCAAATATCATATAAAAGATTCTTTAATCAAATTTTATTTTACGACTTCTTTTTTCTATATAATAAACAATCTTTAATATAAATAAAAATTTTCATTCTATTTCAAATCGAAATAAAAAAGGTTTACTTTTATAGTCTGATTTGTTTTTATATTTATTATTTTTATTTACTGTTATTAAATGAAAATATATCTCATTTCAAATTAAATTACGATACATTGATTTATATAACGTTTATCTAACGTCATTCTGCTTCTTTTAGATTTTTATCCACGGAAACTAGGTAGCATATTTAAAAAGTTACATCGGGTTCTTACAAAACTCATTTGAAAAGCCGAAAATTCGAAGAACTCAGAGAGATGATAAATAGATGAATGACAACTTAAGAAGGAACTGAAAATGTAAACTGAAATTTCAGAGACTTGTATCATATCATACAAGGTATTTTGACAAGGTTATCACAGGACTCAAAAACATAGGGATTACAACTAAAATTTAAGGTAGAAATCAATTCTCAGCGTCTATATTGAAATGCTTTCTTTTTGTTTCAGATTAACACCGATTCTTCTCTAATCAATAAGGTAATTAATGAAAAACAATATTATTTACTTTTACTAATCAGTACGTTGTACACAGTGTTTCAAAATTGCATGCCACTATTATTACCCAGAGACAGAAGTTTAGGGATTTATTTTGCTTAAGCAAATGTTAATCAAGTGAGAAATCAAGTAGCTGTTATTTTGTTAAGTTTTAAAAGAAAAATCTTATATTGTTTTTTGTTAAGTCTCGATTAGTTATAAACACCGCATAAGTGGGTTAAAAGTGGGTTTTACTGGTACTTCGTGTAATTGAATTCCGTGAGTATTTAATCCTTATTTACCTATACTATAAATGCAAAAGTAACTCTGTCTGACTGTCTGTCTGTCTGGCTCTATGTATGTTACGCAATCACGCCTAAACTACTGAACTGATTTAAATGAAATATGGTACAGAGATGGTCAAACCCCCGAGGAAAGGCATAGATTACTTTGCGAAAAAGGGCTGTAAGAGGTTGAAATAGAGATTTAAATGAGTGTTCATCAAAAACTTATTAAATTGTGCATCGATTAAGCTCAAATAAATGTTCATCTAGTTCAACCATAATGTTTTACGGCGAAGCGTGGCAGGGTATAGCTAGAACTTTTGTCCTAAAATTAGGATTTTTTATCAAAATAATAAAATCCATGAAATTATGAACAAAAGTAGAATAAGTTACGGCATATGAAGTGAAGGTTATAACACAATTATCTTTCTATTTAAAATTGAAGTTGCGAAGCGGGTAGTTCACTGCTGGTATTTTTTAACCATGGGAGGCAATCTTATTTTTCACTTTAACATTACGAACAGTTATATTTTTTAACCTGCCTGGGGAGTAACAAAGAAATGGTGTGTTTCTTCGAAGATACGATGCAAAATTTTAGAAATCCAAACGTGAAAGCCCAAACATATGTTTTTTTATTATTTTGATCTAGAGAAAGTGCAATTTTGAAACACTTTATTTAAAATAAGTTTAATGTTGTTTAAAATAAAATCAGTTACAGCAAACAAACAAATTTTTTAACTTAAATAGAAAAATCTATATCCAATTAGTATAAAAGCTTTCTTCTAAAATATTTTTAGAATTAAGCTTTAGGCGCGGTTAGTTTCGCGTTAAGTTTATTTCAAGTGTGCCATTACCAAAGATGAACATTTCAAACAATAAAATGAATGGAGTGGCGTCATAGGTTATTTTCATGTTTGTTTGTAGCATAATAATAATAAAAAATTTTGTCACGTTCGACGATCACATTTTTGTCCAAATATAAATTTACAACGCATAATAATACAATTGATTAGAAAAATATGTAGATGTAGAATAATATTATTTGTCTTTAGAATGTACAATTTATTTTATTTGTCGATATAATTTGCATACACATAACTTTCCTGTTTTGTGGTTTCAAGTATCTTTCAAACAATGTGATATAATTTGTGTGTTATATGAAACTGTTTAAACAAGATCATGTTTACATCAGTTATAGTTACACCCAAAAGTTATGATTCCAACTTTATTTCACAAAATTATAAGGACTACTTTAGTTTTGAAGGATGCAATCAATATCATGTCCTCATGTTATCTTTTACCTTTAGTTCGTAATTCACAGGAGGTGTTTTAATATTTCAAGAGCCGAACCGGTCAAAGTTTCCGCTATGGCCTCGGTTTTTCCTCTGCTTGTTATATTTTAAATTACCGGTCCAACGAAATAGGTTTAACAAAATAAATAATATTTTCTTATTAAGGTAATTTACACGTGAAAGGAATTTTCTTAAAAATTCAATAAAATTATAATAAATGTAAGATTTAAAAATGTATGGTGTAATTAATAAAATAAAGGAAATTTCACTGCTGCGGAATGAGATATCAAAAATCCAAATTATGCATATAATTAACATGTGTGACGTATATCGAGTATCAAAAAATAGGTAACTTTTCTATATATCTCGAAAACTGTTTTTTCTCAAAAACAGCGTATTGAAACATTAATTTATGACGTAACAAAATTTTATTTTTTGGTGCCTAAATAACGAAATGGTGCAATGATGCTTTAAAAGATAAGCAAAAAAAGCGAGAGATATCGTGGACACCCGATAGGAACTTGTAGGAACAGATCATATACATTATTGCTTTTTATACAATTTATATGAAATATACTAAGGTATACTAAGTTTAGTCCCAAGTTTGTAACGCTTAAAAATATTGGTACTATGAACAAAATTTTGGTATAGGTGTTCATAAAATCACCTAGTTAGTCCATTTCCGGTTGTCTGCCTGTCCGTCTGTCATCACGATTACTCAAAAACCAAAAGAGATATCAAGCTGAAATTTTTATAGCGTGCTTAGGATGGAAAAAAGTGAGGTCAAGTTCGTTAATGAGCAACGTAGGTCTTGAGTCCGTAGGACCCATCTTGTAAACCGTTAGAGATAGAACAAAAGTTTAAATGTAAAAAATGTTCCTTATAAAAAAATAAACAACTTTTGTTCCAATACATTTTTTCGTAAAGACCACTATTTACCCGTGAGTGCGCAAATTATGCAGAAATTGTATAGTATGTGTTATATGGGAATATCAGTTATATTTGTATGTGTAACATGTATGTATGTGTAATGTGACAGAGTAATAAACAGTGTCTATACATGGTATTTCAACAATTAACTCAGTCAATTGTTTGTTTTCACTTGTTTGAATTTATTTTTTCGCTATAATTTAAGTATTTTTAATTTTTTTTTAATTAAGATTTTCAACGTCGACAAAAGTTTGGCTCTTAGATCCAATATCCATTATCTGTTATAAGTAATTTGTGATAATTGTAAATGAAGCCAAACAAATTTCTTCTAAACCAGTCATTCAGATAAAGGTATTAAGATTCTCGGTTATTTGACTAAACTACATTCATTGCTCCGTTTTGTAATATCGCAATGTATTCGATATTGATACCAATTATGGTCTTATATTAGAAATTTACACAATAAAGTTTAAATTAGTTGTAATGAAACCAAATAAGTTCATTATAAAACATTCAAAGACCAAGTAATTAATTTATTGTAAATATAAAAGTACACTGAAAGAAAAGTACTAGTTGCAAGATAATATGTTCTTAACATGCTATACTTTTTAAAACGTCAAATACTTATTTTCTTGAATTAAGTAATGAGATTATCGATTCATGAAATATTTGTTTAACTTTTTATAAGAACAGCCAAGTAAATATGTGTACTTCAAACCAGAAGTTTTCACGATCTTGAATTTGATAATGTCATTTTTAGAGCTAAATTTCATAATCAAATTTGTCCAACCATACTCAGAAAGACATTTTGTAGATCTATATCATTTTACCCTGTTTTAGCTTAGATATTTGATAAGTGAGCAAGCAAGAGTTAATGGAATATGTTATATGCTGTTATATGCTACCATGTTTATTTATTCTTTATGAGACCCATGAGAAAACCCCAGACACATTTTTCGGGTACGGGACCCTAAACTCGCACTTGAAACATAGCTAAGATCATTCTCCATAAATAACCTTTCAAAGGAAATAAAAATATCAAAACCGGTTCATCCATTTAGGCGCTGCCACAGACATACAGACATACTCACAGCGGTGAAACTTATAACACCCCTTTTTTAGTTCGGGGGTTAAAAGTAGGTAATAATTACATTTTTCAAGCATGTAAAAAAAATTTATCTTCACTATTCTGATCATTTGATGTTACTACCTTTGGTCAAGTTAACGAAGAAAAAATAAGTGGTTTAGCTTAACTGTGGCTGTTGTGACGACTTCGAGGGTGAGGTATCTACCAAAATACCAGCATAATGACCTCAACCTTTAATTCAGTGAAAATTAAAAAAAAAATTTGAAAAAGTGACAACAAACAATTGACTGAGTTAATTGTTGAACTACCATGTATAGACAGTGTTGATTTTTCTGTCACATTACACATACATACAGGTCACACATATATAACTGATATTCCCATATAATATATACTATACAATTTGTGCTCTCACGGGTAAACAGTGAAGTTTACGAAAAAATGTTTCAAACAAAAGTTGTTTATTTTTTTATAAGGATCATTTTTTACATTCAAACTTTTGTTCTATCTCTAACGGCTTACAAGATAAGATGGGTCCTAAGGACCCAAGACCCAAATGACCTATGTTGTTCAATTTCGAACTCAACTTTTTTCGTCCTCTTCACGCAATAAAAATTCCACCTTGATATCTTTTTCGTTTTTGAGTATTCGTGATGACAGACGGACATACGACAGACAGACAGACAACCGTAAATAGACTAATTAGGTGATTTAATGAACACCTATACCATAATTTTGTTCATAGCATCAATATTTTTGAGCGTTACAAACTTGGGACTAAACTTAGTATACCTTCTTATATTTCATATACATGGTATAAAAACTATAAATTTATGACTAAAATTTAATTACATAAATCATTCTGTATAGTAGGTTCAGTTTCTTTTTATCAGTAACCTTGAACAATATGTTTACAATTTATGTTTATTATTTAAATAAATATAGAAATACTTCGAATAAATACTTTAATGTAAATTATTGTTGATAAAAAGAAAACTTACAATGTGCTAATTAAAGTATATTTAAATGATTTGAGTGAAAATAATTGATTAATCGAATAGCATCAATGGAAAAAAATTAGATTAAATTGCAACATAATATTGATCTCTGTTTAGAACTCAATTCAATGCTGATTTCAGTTTCAGGTCATGAAACGACCTAACACCACTTGTATAAACTTGCTTGTATCATTAGTACCCTTACAGTGCACATCAAAATAGAGAAATTATTTTTCAACTAAACATACTAAAAACTGGTTACATAATAACAAGAGAAAATGGAAATTCATCACAAAATATAGAAAATCAAGTGGTTAAAATAATTTTATTAAATTTTTAAGGTGATTGTAAACCTACAGTATTGTAAAAAAGTTTTGGTTTAAGTGAAGTAATATATTATTTTAAGCTTTACGATACCACGCAACTACAAAAATATATTATTCTCTGCAAGTGCTGCTTATAAATTTGCTAATATAGATATCGCTCTTTAATCATCAATACTCTAACTATAGTCGTCTCTGTTCATTGAATGATAGATCTTCGATGAACTCAAAATTAAATTGAAATTTTGTTTTTATATCATCGGCAACCTTATATTTTTATGGTATTATTATATACTATAAGATTGTCTAATTATTTTAGATAGTTTTTTATTACACACATAACCTTTATGATTCATCATTTTTTCAGCCAACTTTGAACGATAAAATAATAATAAAAATCCCGATAACCTAGGAATTTTTTTGTGATATTTGGAAACTTTCTTAGTCAAAAAATGTATTTATAAAGTTTTATTGAAAACCCTAGTATTATTCAATCCTTACATATCTCCTTAAATACTTTGCAATTGGTCAGTGATTTAATAATTTTCATTAAAATAATGCAAGATCCTTTGAAACTTTTTAAAAAATAGAACTTGGAACATAAATATTGTAATAAAATTTTTTTCCTTTCGAAATACTAAGACTATGGAATTAAATTGTAATGGATATATCCAGAGAGATCTTGAAAATGCGGGTTTTAATAAATGTTTAAAATTAATAATATTAAGAAGCATTTATTTTTTAAATTAGGATGATTAAGATCTATTATTAGAAGTAACTACAAATTATGTAGTTTAAAAAAAAAACTATATTTATTTAAATAATTCATGTATATATATTTTCCGAAATAATTGTAAATACTTTTTACCTTGGCTAATCTCGAGGTATTGAATTAACGCTGATAAAATAATATATTTATGCATATGAAAATATTATCAAAGAGTTAAGATAAACGAAAACAATCTTTTCATACATAGGTTTGTATCAACACATGAATTCACTATATAAACGTTACAAAATTTAAACAGTATTAAAACTATTTTTAAACTAGAAACATATATGAAGGTCGAATTAAATGACAGAAATTTGAATATAAATATTATTTAACTTATGTACAAATAATTTATTTTTGGTTTAGAGCTATTTAAAAACAAAATTTTTTGTAAAACAAGCGAAAACTAAGAATTGACTGAGTTAAATGTTGTAATATCATGTATAGACTTAGTGTTGGTTACGCAATCGTTTGCTTTTTACGTCGTGTAAGTAAAGAAAGATAGTCACTCTTACACACAAAGTAATAAGAGTATCGTGCTTCTTACTTCCTCAACGGATTATTTGCGTTTACTTATTATTCCACAATAAATCTTATTTTGAAACTGTAATTTATCAACTTGAAGGAGGTGATCTAACCAAAAGTTCTTCTGGCTATGAGAATATTCGAAGAAAAAATTTGTTAAGCTAGATCTAGAATTTTCCAAAGTTAATATATAACATGCTAATATGATGCTGTGAGATGTTGACTTATTTTTACTCGAGAATTAACTTGGCGGTTAGTTGCATGTATGTCTTCACTAGCTATTTCTTTTTTAACCCCCGTACTAAAAAAAAGGTGTTATAAGTTTGATCACTATGTGTGTGTGTCTGTCTGTGGCATCGTAGCGCCTAAACGTATGAACCGATTTTGATTTTTTTGGTTTTGTTTGAAGGGTAATTTAATTAAAAATGTTCTTAGCTCTGCTTCAAGTGCGAATTTAGGGTTGCGTACCTGAAAAAACTTAATAATTGGCGATGATCTTCCAAATCGACTCAATTAAGAAAAGCTTTAATGAAAAAGGTAATTTAATGGAGAGCGTTCTAAGATATGCTTTAAGTCCGAGTTTAGGGGTCCGTACCCGCAATATTTGTTTGGGATTTATTACATTTTGTAAATTTCACTTGTCTAAAACGTACGTTTCGTCCTCTATGGTCACATAATAATAATTTAAGCAATTAAATTTTTTAAAAGAATAACATGAACAACTAACTAACTACTACGTTATTTATTTTTATTATGTTTGAGTACAATTAACTTAATATGTTGACTTACATTGTTTAATTACTATTAATTTATTTGTTGGATGTTTTATTTTTAGATATAATTAATATGCGTTTTTGAGTTATTTATATTATACAGGATTCGTCGAAATTATATTTACACTTTATCATTTTATTCAAGTAATTAAAAAAAATTTTTAACAAAAAAAAAACCGACTTCAAAATAAAAACTTTTCCAAAACAAATTAATATGCACTAAAAAGTAAAAAAATAACGATAATATAATGTAGTTAAAATTATTGTTATTTTTGGAGCCGGTGTCAGCTAAGGAAACAACTCTGACAGAACAGTTTGCTACATAAGCTTGGCTGACACCGACTTCAAAAAAATAACAATAATTTTAACTACATTATATTAACGTTATTTTTTTACTTTTTAGTGCATGATATTAATTTGTTTTGGAAAACTTTTTATTTTGAATTCGGTTGTCTGTTAAAAGTTTTTTTTCATTTTGTGATTTTTAGTGAATATGAAGTACACTAACTAATTTGTCACTAAAAAAAGAATCATCGAAATCGGTTGGCGTAATATTGAGTTATGCGCCCTCTTGTCGTGCATACTTAATGCAAATTTAAGACATTTATGGTTTTCTCATGGATGCCGTTATCAGAACTGAACCAAAATTAAATGGGATCATACGGGAAGCACCTGCTTTCAAACAGATAAAATCATCAAAATCGGTTCACCCAGTCAAACGTTCTGAGGTAACACACATTAAAAAAAAATACAGTCGAATTAATAACCTCCTCCGTTTTTGTTTGAAATCGGTTAAAAAATGACTGTAAACGCCACAGAATCTCCATATACGGATATAAATTAGTTCCATATACGGTAAGTATACGTATGTAGCTTGTGTGACACCTCTAATCAGACTCATACTTGACTTTAAAGTTCATATTTAATGACAAGTAATTGCAGCCATGTATTGAGTTTTTACATATAGTACCTATCTATGCTAACATAAGTTATATTCGAGTATTGAATAGGATTATCCACCAGCAGTATTGTGGGTATCGGCAACCAGCATGTGTCTGACGCCCATACTGCATTGACTCTTCCGCCATAACTATTGCTAATTTTACTATTCCCTCAAGACAGTATACATTATTGTGTTCACATCGGTACTAACTTAGTTATATCTACAAAAACATACCTTCCGTGTAGTTAATGATTCACCAATTGAATTTTAGGTGTATATTTTGTCTTTAGAGGCAAAAAAGAATATATTTAGTTCCATATTGCTAAAAAATAGCCTACATATGTATAAATGATTCCACAATAGTTTATTATTATACTAGCCTTTACCTGCCCTCGTTCCTTTTATTTTCTATTGTCCTTTTTTGGCTTCAACCAGATTCGTTTAAAACTTATCAGAACTGCTTTGTCAGTTCCAGTTTTTGAGAAATTTCATCTTAAAATTTTGGAATTGCCTTTCGCTGTGTGCAAATTTTTCTATCAATGTCAGGTTCAAAATAAGCGCATTAAGTTCTATGCGAAAATTTATTTCAAACGCAGTCACTAAATTAAAAGTAAAAATTGGTTAACCAATTCTATTTTTTCATCTATAAAATAACATGAAATAGTAATCCAATAAAGTTTACACTAGACGTTCGGAAATTTTCCCCATTTTCGATTTATACTACTTTATACACAAAACCATAAGCTTTTTTAATGGATAGAATGAATAGATATTTCCATACAATAGTCTGTTAATTATAAATTTTTTATTAAAAAAATAACATTGTAATAATAAAGCAAAAGGTAAAAAAAAGTTATATTCATAATTAAATGAGATAATAGGTTTATAAATTTGTTTTTCACTTCAAGAAAAAAAATTTAATTAATCCGTTTTACGTTCTGTAAATACTTTATAAAATAAATTATCCTTTTGTTCTGCATGTCAACATTAAGTGAAACCAAGTATATTCAACAGTAATTCATCTTTGTAAAATTATTTTATACTGGAGTGATACCCACCCGCTTCGCTGGGTTTAAAAGTTAAGATAAGTAAAACTTGCTCTCGATTATCCCCTTTTTATAAAACTCGAAATAATGGTAAGGATTGTTTTACACAGGTAAAATATGTGTATGGTTTTCTATTTTTTTAAATGTATAATAGTCGTAATTATTCATTGAGTATATCAGAACAGATGACTGTGAAGTATTTTATATTGACTATTTTTACAGAAATCTGTGATTTATGGTAATGTCAAATGACTACTTTTACATAAATATGTAATTTATGGTAATGTCAAATTAAATTAATTTTTTTTTTTTTTTTTAATAAATTTATCTTTATAAATTATATCTCATGTGTTTTTCTGAAGTATGAGCTGTATTGCTGTACAGTTTTATTAAAAATCATTCGCTAGTTTTAGCGTGAAAGCGTAACAAACAAACAAACAAACAAGCATGCTTACTTTTGCATTTATAATATATAGAGATCAGAAAAATTACTCGTTGTAAAACTAAGATCAGAGCATATAAATTTTTTATGTGTATATGACCTCGCCAAATTTTCATTGTAAAGTACATGTTGATTAATGACTTTTAAACTTTTCATTCAGATAGGTGATGTTAGGAGACGATACGAAAATAGAAAGACTTACTTAGACAATCAGATTTGGGCAATATATTTGATATACAGTTTGGCGACCATTTCGTTAGCCATTTAAAATATATAATGTAATAAGAGTTTTTATGGACGTTCTGATGTATAATACAAAGAAAGAGTCTTCAGACAATGTATTGTGTGTGATGCGCGCGTAATCATATCATTTGATCTGTAGTTGTATATGTGTAAACAAAGAACACTGCCGGTCAGTCTCATCACTTGAAGTTGTACGCATACAATACAGCGCACATCACACACTGTACATCCCCTCTTTGTTTTATGTATAAGACCGTCTATAAAAACTCTTCTTCCTTCATATATTTTAAATGGCTTTCGAGATGGTTGCCAAAATGTTTATGGTAGTATAAATGCTACAGCTTTTCATTCTGTTTCCAAACAATTGCTCTGCTACAATCCACATGAAGAGTGATTTGAAATTTAATAGTTCACGTTTAGAACTATCAGAATCCGTAGCCTCAGAAATTTTGTTAGGATGCCAATTTACATATAAAATCTAAAAAATCTTTTTAAATGATACGTATCATTAACTTAATATTCACATGACTGGGTTAAAAGTTTCATTTAAGGTTGTTGTCGCGATATTTGTGTAGCGTCAGTAAAATTCTAAATTTTTGTGTACTTACTAAAGCCATGATTATACAATTACCCTTAAAATTTGAATCTGATTGACCGTCTAGAATCCGAGATAAGTTATTTATTTATAAAAAATAAACTAACTGTCAGATATTTTCCGAAAACTAACAGTCTACTAATTGATTTGTTTCGATTCTAGTTATTTTAAAAAAATGGTTTAAAGTTCAACAATTTATAAGCAAATATACATAGTTGCGAGTCAGACAGAAAGAAGTAGTAGTGAGTATACATAGTAGCGAATCAGACAGAAGAGTGTTAGGATTGGTGTTGTATACGTACACATGAATATTGTATGTGTAATGTCGCCACGAGTACAGGCTTGCTTAAATATTCACTTAGCTACAAGCTCGTAACAACTACCTTAAAAGTTATTAAATGTACATAAGTAGAAATGTACGTTTAATAACTTTCTTACAATGAACATCCTTTCCATGATATGCTTCTACGTAAATCAGAATAGTATTTAAAAATATTAGGATCAAAATTATTCTCATAAATTTCAATGATTGTTCTAGTTTAAATTAGTTTTCTTCATAGTTTATAAAATAGTGATATTAATGTTTTATAATATTTTATTTTCAGAATAAATTCCATGTATATTTAACACTAAAAGTTAATTAAACTATACACTAACAAAAATATGTTTATACAGAATACCACTACAGTGTTATGCGTTACACAATATTACAATGCTCACTTAAACTCTGTGTCAAAAAAAAAACGCACGGACTTGCATAGGGGTGTTTCAAAACTTCTTAAACAATCTGTCGCCTGTTTTTTAAAGTCATTTAATAGTTTGAAAATTCAAGAATTCGAAAGCTTTCTAGAGCATTCACGCATACAATGTAAAATTATTTTTATTCACTTTCGATTACCAAGTATTGTTCCTTTTGAATCTTTATTGAAAGTTCCAAAACAACTGAAAACATTTTGTTATACTAGTACACTTTCACCACGAACTAGTATACTTCAGCTCAAAAATATTAAATCTACTGTAAAATATTCTAAAACAATTTGGATCTTCTCACAAGAAGCCAATGTGTTTGAAGAGATCTTCACCGTACACTCCCACCTACTTCAGAAGCAAGTTCAAGGAAAAACTATAAATTCTATAATCCTATGAAAATCCTACAGGAATTTCATTCATATACAAGAGAGTCCATATACAAGTCAAAAATTTGTTTTTCCAACTTAAAAGTGCAATTAATTTCATTTGTTGGAATCAGATTTTCAAAGTGATATGCTTGGCAAGTTTCATATTTATGCGATTATCTTTGTTGTAGTTTTATCTTCAATCGAATTAGAAGTTCATAATTATTTTAATATTTTTAAATTATTCTGCCTCTTTTTTATTCAATTTTGGAAGCTTTAGCTTACGGAAGCAATTCGTAAACAATCGTTTAGTAAAAGGATTTTCAATTGTAAAAATATAAAGTACAATTTTGATTTAAGATAAAACTGCAATAAAGTTCAGGTTCCACATAAATATGAAAGTTGCCAAGTCTGAAACTTTAAAAATGTAATTCCTACGAAGAAAAGTAAGATGTGCATTTTGTTTTAAATTTTGCCTACTTTAGTTTTGTACCACAGAATTTAATTTAAATAATTTCCAATCGGGGATTTTTCCCCCTTTACGTAAATTGATTGGGCCAGCATATAATTGTTTATGTGTATACATAAGCGTGAATGAATAACCCTGTAGAAGCTAATCTATTCTGTTATATCTAATATAGACACTTTTATACTATCTATGTACTAAGTAGTCATATACATATGCACGGCATTCAAAAAGTATGGGAATGGTCGAAGTACTCGAGAAAGGCACTTTATTTTGAAACAAAAAGCACGAATCAAATTTTTTTTGTTTTTTAAATCGAATGAAATGAAAGCCCCTTCCCCCTTCTTGGCTAATCCCTTGGTTTGGGACAGGGATCAACTTTAAAATCTTAAATAGAAATACCTATATTTTATTGTAAATTTAAATTCTCATGCTAAAAAAAGTTAATTTTATCCGAAATTTTTTTTTTTTTAATATTTTTTTCGTAGTTTTAAAATTATTACGCAGGGCTATGAAAAATAATTACTATTCGTTCGTTTCCATGAAATTATCAAGAAGATTTTTGTAGTAGTTTTTTTTTTCCAAGTGAAGTAGTTTTGTCAAGTAGTGAAGCAGTTTTTGTCAAATAGTACCTTGTTAAGGATGCTCCTCGGGAACATCAGAAAAATCTTCTGAGGAAAATCTTTAAATCGTGTATACGCATTCTCATGAAAATCTTTTATAAGCAGGTAATATTTAAAAAATTTTCGGTAATCAATTTATTTATGCGTTGAGCGATTAAAAGGCTTATTTTAAAAAAAATTGGAAAACTTGAATATATTCATTAATTAAAAGCATCACGAAAATTCTCCTATAAAGAAAATTGTGGAAAACGGCACTCGCATCCCATTAAAAACATGTAAAGTGATGCAATTGCAGGTATGTGTGTGTTATTTCTTCTATCAGTGATCTTCTCTTAATCTTTAGGCACCAATATTCCAAAAACTATTATATACATCAAAAAATTTCACTCTGAATTTTGGTCTAATTTTCCCAAGTTCTTACAGAATTTATAAGTAAAATTCGAAACAGAAGTCTCAAGTATGATAATATACATTCACTTTTGAGGAACTGCCTTACTAACGCAAGTTGAAAAAAGCGTAGCGTAGGAGCTGCGTTGGCTTAGCGAAAAAGATAATTCATTTAAGCTTTTAAAGTTAATCCCTGCTCCAGGCTATTATCGAGTATCCATGGTCGTTTCATTAGAAATTTGTTTGTTTTCAAAAACAAAATGTCATTTTTGAGTTTTTCAATTGTTCCGATATTTTTTGTATACCCTGTGTATATGTATGTATGTATTTTATACAGCTTATAATTTTTAATAAAATGTGCATACAAGATGTAATAACTTCGTTAAATACAATTGAATAATTACACAGTACTGTATTTTAAATTATATATGTATTCATGCATGTAGAAGAATGATTTATGCCTATATTTGTGTTTGTTGTTATTGTTGTGTTTATACCACAAAATAGCGGCATAAGAATATTAACTTCATTAATATTAATAATTATAACTGTTATTATTATTTTTATCATTCATCCAATTTGGATGTTTATTATAAGTATTTGTTTTTGATTTTCATTATGAAATTTTTCAAACAAGAACTGACTCAAATTCTATTAGGTATACTTTTATTCATTTAATGAAAGTCTGAGACATTTTTTCTCATGATTCATAATTCGATAGGCTATTTTTTGCAGATACTATTAGTTTTATATTGGCAAAGGTATACGTCGAAATTTAATAATAGTATTTTGCAGATGTGTCAATTATAGTCCTTTCTGGCGTTATCTGAGACTTTGTTGGATTATTCTAAAAATAAGTACACAATAGATCCAAAGAATGATTAATTTTGCCGCAGCTAGGTGTTTGGTCAAATGTTTTTCACTTCTTTAGAAGCTGATTTCAAAGTAGCCTACACGGAGAAAAAATTCGTGGAAAATTTCCAATACTACTTTCGTAATCCTGGACTTTTTATTGTCTAAAAACATGAAAATTTATTGTTTTTAAAAGATTTATTTTCTTTTCACTATCGTAGTTTAACAAAGAAAATATTTTATTTAATTCAATAAGAAATATTACAATACTACTATTGTAAAAATTGCGATAGTCGGATTGTAAATATCTATCTGAATAATGTTGTTATAATACTATGATACGATGCTTCTATGAACGTATCAAATGTTAACATTTCTCGTGTGTGTTTATTAGTGGTTAAACTATATAATTTTATATCAGTTCATCTTTAACTACTTGCAAATACGGATAAATTGAAGTTATAAAATACAACTTCCTGAATTGGTTGACCAAATTGAAGATTAGTTTGATGGTGTAAGTATAACAATTATTATTCAATTTTTATAAACTATAATGAGTTGATATATCTTTAACTTATAAATTACAATTTTTCTGGACATGATGTATATTGTTTACGATAGATTATCGCAAATATTATTTTCTAAAAAGTCCAGCGTTACAATACTATATACGCAAAGTTACAATAGTAGCATCGTAAAAAAATCCGTAAATTTGTTCCTCGTTTATGATCACTTTTTAAACAATAGTTGTTAAAATGCAAGCAAACTAACCTCAAATCAAAACAAACTGAAGTTTGCTTTTATTGGATTTATACGGTGTGCTTTTAATAAAATGTGCGGTTTGTTTTAAACTGACTTAACCGAAGGTCTCTTTGACACGAGTTAATTATTATATGTATCAGGTGAAGGTTGATCGGGCAGTAAGACACTGTCTAGATAAAAATTTGAATTGAAAAAATCTGACGAAAAGTTTTTGTGTATTAAATTATTACAAAGTGAGCCTTTAAAATTTGATTTATAGTAAATGTTTTATTATATTACTAGCTTGATACCTACCCGCTTCGCTGGGCTTGAAGTAAAGTACCACCGCTTCGGAGCCTCTGTTACTGAAATTGTAACAGTATCCCCTTTTTTGTGAGTTTCCACTTCCATCTTATTTATATAATAAAATTAGTAGGAATTACATAATGACAACAATTAATAGATATTTATAAATCAAAATAATATTTTGTTTAAAAAAATTTACATAATCCAGTTTGTTGTTATAAATAAAATTAAATATACAATTTATTTAGCAGATTTAAAATTCACAAAACAAATTATTATTTATATTCGTAATTATCTTATTAAGAATGTTCAATTTATTAAATGTTTGAAAACAAACTTCATCATAAATGTTGAGATATATAAGAAGAATTCATAATATGTATTTAATTAAAGTAGGTGACAACTTGTTTAAATTATCGTAAAAACTAATTATTATTGTTTTATATCGCGTTCTGTTTATATTTGTGAATGAGTGACACACTGGGTGCCAGTTTTAATCACTTCAGTTAAATATTTTTTCAACGAAGCTTTTTCGAGGAAAAAAACTGAAACGGGATTATACTTGACATTACGATACTCACGTACATATTGAAAAATTAAATAACAAAAATATTACGATAAAATTGAAAACGGTAGGTTTTCAAATGAACAAGTGTTTCAAATGAACAAGTGAATTTTACGATTACGGAATCTTAAACTCGTTCCTGAAACATAGCTAAGAACACTCTCGATTAAATTTCCTTTCAAACGTAATAAAAAAAATCAAAATCAGTCCATTCGTTCTCGTGCTATGATGCCACAGGTATACATACATACATAGCGGTCAAACTTGTAACACCCCTCTTTTTGATTCATGGGTTAAAAAAGGAGTCTAAAAGACTTCATAACATCAAGCTTTTTCGTAAACTCTTAATCTACCTTGTTCAAGAAATTTATATTTTACCTTTAAAATAGAAAAATTTCTTCAGGGGTTCTTAAAACATGAAATATTGAAGATAACCTAAAAGTTATTTTGCATGAATTACTTTACCTATATTCGATGTATATAGTAAAATAAATAGGATCTGAGAAAATGTAGGAGGAATCTTTCTGTAACTGTGACTTCAACTTCGTTTAAAAATCAACTTGTTTTTAACACGCTTATATTAGCTTCACATGTATGTATGTATGTTTGTATGTAACTCTCTAATATCATACCCATGCATAGGACATCATCAGTTATATACATTTATTATTATACTACCGATAACCGTACTATACATATATACTTGAAACAAGCAACAAGCGTCTTTTTTAGTTTTTCAAACTATATTATTATTTTAACTGAAAAGAAATACAGAATAATTTCAAATTGGAAAAACCAAAACTAGTATCGAACGCTATAAATCGATATTTATAGAGTAACAGGCGATATATCCGCGTCATGGTGTGTACAATATGAAACTTAATATTTTAAAATTATAGGTATGTTAATTGAATCTATAATTAAAATTCAATTAAATCAATTTTAATGATCATTATAATGTACATATTCATTTATTATTATTTGCTTACATTTACATTTATAAAGCATTATTAAAAGGCATATTGTATATTCAACCATATTATTGTCATATTTTATAAAATGCCTTCGTTTCTAATAAATATTAAAAACTAGAGAGGAATGTGGTATATTTGATCATTTGGGCGCTAAGTTTAAATATTAATCAGCGCATTGGTTCTTTTTACCCGACTGTCAAGGAGTGGTTATGTTTTTCACGTGTATCTTGTATGTATGTATATTTGTTTGTAATAATCCCTCATATCTTCCAAACGTATTTGTCGTAAAAACTCAAGTGTTCTAAGATAGGTGTTTGAAAAAATAAAACAAAATGGCGGATTTTTGGAACGAAATAGTAAAACGTTGATAAAAAAATTAACAAAACTTATCGAGTAGGGTATCAAAATAAAGGAAATTAAAAGAAGATTATAAAAATATATATAAGTTATATGTTTAAATTTAATTAGGAACAATAAGTTGGTTTAAAAGTTTTAATATAGTATAATAAGAGGCTTTTTTAGTGACAGGGACACTAAAAAGTCTAAAATAAAATAAGCAAATAAAAAAACTAAAAAAACCGAATGCGTTAAATAAAATCTAAAAAGAAAGAAAGAAGTTCGGTAGTTTACAAAGCAACTTTCACAACCGGGACCCATTAAAATTTAGACCGATTCATATCCTACCAATAATGGGCACCACCAATAATGGGCGACTGTTTAAATTGCTATTGAACTTGTTTTTTTCTTTTCAGATTTTATTTTATTTATTATTTAATTTTTATTTTACTGTTATTGTCTTGACATACCATAAAAAAAGTAAGAAAAGAACGCAGTAAAAGGCCTTGCTTTTCCTTGTCAAACATGACTAACTGATGTCATTCGAAATAAATTTTATTGAACTTGTTTAAGTAGGTACCTTTTCAAAAACAATGATCAACAAAAGAAAATCACATATTTTTTTTCACTGAAATATTCAAAGTTTGAATATTATTAATTGGGTACCCAAGTGTTAAATATCATTGGTAAAGTTGGGTATTAATATAAGCGTTAAACAGTATATTTTTAGGTAATGACGCTCTATCATAAGTCAGCACATAGACGTGCTACTCGGCTATAAATAGTTTTTTCCCAAATTAATTTAACCCAGGCAATTTTGAAGTTGATGAACGTACAACAAACTTTAGCTTATAAATGATTTGAAAGCATTTAAGTCTTTAAATTTTGTAGTGAACTTTTAAGTGTTAAAATTTGGTTATTTAAAAACTTTGGAAAGTGATTAAAAACTTGAACATTTCCAGTGCGTTTAATAAATAAACAGTGAAATAAACAGAAAAGTATTTCTAACTCTTTAGATTTTCGTATAAGAAAAAAAAATTCTTTCATACCTGGCCTGGAGCGAACGGAACACCAAAATTAGATCAATTAAACTTGACTGTGCTTGAAAAACTGTTGAACTGAGTCAATTTTCATTCAGTAATCGCCCATCCTTGCGCGTTCATTTCCACACACCAGGGCAATATCAAAAAATTAATATTTTGTAGTCAGGCGATCTTAAAGATTATAGAAACACTGAAAATATCCCATCATTTTTTCTATAGAAAAACATTATCCCGATAAAATCAGTTATAAGTAAAAATGTGTTTATTTACCGGATACGTTCTTTATAACCAACTTTCCCATACCAGAAAACATAATAAATTAAAATGGAATAAAGTAATGGAAAATGAAAGAAGATAAAACAAATAAACTAATTAATATTGTTCTTCTTTTTTCGTTTATTTTATATTTTCTGCATGATGAACGATTCAATCAACTGTTAAATTTAAATGTATAATTTGTTCAATAAATAAAATTGATTGTTTGTTTTATTATTAAAAAAAATTAAATTAATAAAAATCTCGTCCTTTTTTTCTTCAAATAATAAAGACATTAATTTTTATTAAAATTAAATTAATGAAATCTAATATATTATTTTACAATGATATTGATATGAATATAAAATATTTCAAAAAAGATCATCAAAGGTTATAAATAATAGATAGATATAGTTGAATTGATCGCGCATATGATATTAATTCTTTTTATTTATTATCTGTGAGTAAATATTTTTAACTTCGTAAATAGCAATATAAAAAATTGATTAGTCAGTTTTATTTAATATTAATAATTAAATTATGGAGTATTCAATCTTGTCAACTTGTATTATTTTATATTTTTAATATTTTATTCTATTACAGACATTCTGGGTAATCAATTGAATCTTTTTTGATTCCAAAAAGAATAGTGTTCTTAGGGAGAACAGTGTCGCCCTATTACTTCAGTTTGTTAAGGCGTAACAAATTCCGTCCGCGGTATGCTTAGGGTTGCGAGTTCGATTCCCGCCGTCGCAACAAAATTAATTTAATTAATAGTTGTGATGGTCTGATGTAGTCCATGGTATATGCATGAAGGAGGTACACTCAGCCGCCTCTGAAATTGAGGAGCTGATAAATGAAATGATCAGCGGAAAGGTGGTAAAACACATATATGGTATCACAAAGGGCTCTATAGCCTAAGTGGGCAGCCAATATAACCTAACCTAAGGAAGAATAGTACTATATTGATGTGCTAAATGAAATTGACATTGAAAAGTAAATTAATCGTAGCTTTAATTTCCCGTAACTCGATAACTACTCGTTAAAAATATTTGGGGCCTGGAGAGCTTTTGATCAGAATGATCTAAAGAACATTTTAGGGTAGATTAGAAAAAGTTTCACAGGAAGCCATTTTTCTGTCTAATCTTGCGGGGTCCTTTCAGCTGTCTGGGTATTTCGGTTTATGAGATACAGCCCGCTGAAAGACGGGTGAACATTGGGGTTTTAGTAATAGAGTTTCCGCACGTTATCGGAACGGATACGGAACCTTTAAAAATGTTTTTTAATTGAATTTTTGGTTATATATGACGAACAATTGTTATCGAATAAATAAGTTTACGAGGAAATAATTTACCGCAAAATTAAAAATGTCGCTGTTGAATTTTAATTTGATTATTTTTTATTGTATAATTTATTTCTTTCATGTATTTAAAACACACAAATGTACACACATTATCAAAAATAAAAATTATCTTCATTTATAAAAATCTGTATTTATTATAAATACAGTCAAGTCTGGATAAGCGAGAGTTTAAGGGAGCACAATCTCATTCTCGCTTATAGACGTTTCTCACTAACCCGAGTTTCTCGCTAATGCAGGTACATGGGTAGCGTTTCTTTCTTATAGAAGTACGCAGCAATAACAAGTCACAGCAACTCGTAATGGTTTTCTTTTTATTAAAAGTTTTTTTATTTTGTGATTTTTAGTGAATCGGAAGTACACTAACTAGTTTGTCACTAAAAAAAGAATCGAAATCAGTTGGCGTGATATTGAGTTATTCATCCTCTTGTCGTGCATACTTAATGCAAATTTAAGACTTTTATGGTTTTCTCAAGGATGCCGTTGTGAGAACTAGACCAAAATGAAATGGGACCACACAGGAGGCACCAGCTTTCAACTAGATAAAGAATCATCAAAATCGGTTCACCCGGTCGAAAGTTCTGAAGTAACAAACATTAAAAAAAAATATAGTCAAATTGATAATCTCCTCCTTTTTTGTTTGAAGTCGGTTAAAAAATACCTTATTCTGTCTTTAGATAGGTTAATATTGCCGTAGATATGTATAATATCGTATACAAGGGCGAAAATGAAAAAATAAATTATTAACCATATATGAATCAAAATAGTAATTTCCATTCTAAACCGTATACTCATTACTCATATAAATTTTAGCGATTTTAAACACGAATTCTTCATTCAAAGTATAATAATTCATTTTAATGACTAAAACAAGCAAATATTTTTTATAAATAAATTGATGACGCATATTAACGTATCGGATCGGATTTAATGCATTAAGACTTATGTTAATTTTTGTATATATAATACTTTTAATTTCCGGTATTATTTATGATAAACAAATTCGAAAAATCTATACATTTTATAAAATATACCTTTTTTATTAATTTATACAAATGCTACAAGTTATTATACATGGGTTTATTATTATCGAGCGCTATGTATAAAATATGGCTCTAAATACGATATGGCTGTGTATTCTATCGAAACATTCAAACATTTCGAATACGAAAATATGAAAAACAATTATTTCTGGTGAATTTTTATACCCTGTATAAAAATTCCTTAATATGTATCAAGATATTCTAATATTTTAAGTATAAATATTATCAAAGATAATAAATGAGAACTCTAGGATATTTCGAAAAAAATTTCGATTTTTGCCACAATGTTGGAAAAAAAGGCAAAAGGTTTGCAATTTTCTCAAACTGTCAAGCCATAGTTTAACAAAGAAGTTAAGGTATAACATTTCTATTTTACCTATTGTCTGAATATTGCCAAGTTCTATGTCTGTAGTACAGTTTGCAGTCGGAAAGTTTATTATTGAATTTTCAAATCCTACGTCCAGTCTTTTGCAAATAAAAGGGTCGATTACAATAATTTATAATACTAAATAAAAAATAATATTTTTTATAATAAACGAAAATCAAAATTCGAATTACATAATATAGGCTATTTCTGGTAATTGTATTTTAATTTATTATAATTTATTTTTGTAACTGTATGTATCAAACAAATTTTTTATTGATAAATGTAGGTATTTATTATTGGCTGTAATCAAATTAAATAATTAATATTGATAAGTTATAACTGTTTTTTATTATTATAAATTGAAACATCTGTTTATTTAGTTGATCATATCAATAAAGTTTAATATAATTTGTGTTTAGTGTTCAATCAAATCAATTTATTATAATTCAATATAAGTTATGTTTTTAAATGGATATAAATATTATGCAATTGATTTATGAGATATCATTTTATTATTATTTTGGTATCGTATATACATTTATTGTCTCAAATTTACAAGCAAAATTTACAAATTTGGAATAATTCCGCCGGAAATAATAACATATTATAGTATATTTTTTTATTTTTGTATTTTGTGTCATAAAAAATCACCAGCTTTATCTCCAATCCTTGGATTGCTTAAGTTTTATTACTTTGCACATTTGTTATCGCAATTTTAACAGAAGAATCGAAAATTTGATTAATTGAAAGGGTTAGTAGGAATGATTTTAAGAATTTTGATACGGGAATATATTAAGCATCGCCGACTGCAGCCGATTACAGAATCAATTAGATCATCAGTGGCTATTAACAGACAATTTATTTTTCATCCTGTGGTATGCAATTTTGTTCTTTTATAGCAATTGAAATGTTTTAGAGGCTTATAATATAATAACTAAGGAGATTTTCATATATAACATTTGGAATTTCCAACACATATTGCTGAACATGTTAGTATAACATTAGTTTTTGAAAATATTGATGTTACAAGCGGGAAGCACGTTAAAAGTATCATTTTTTAATATCAAATTTTGCTAATTTGTTATGAAAATCAATAATCTTCCTCCAAATCAAAATACATCTCCGAATAGATCAATAAATGCCCCTCGGTTTATTACTACTCAAAATAGTAACTTTATTAAGTCAAGATAAATTGGAATAGGACCTATTATTATTTTAATATTTGAACAATTAGATTATTCTTAATGACTATATGTACAACTGTATACAAATTTTGCATTTTTTCAGCGGTTTTTGCAACCAAGTGTTTTTTCGGGTAGAAAAATCCCCTTGCTTCACCCTCTGCAAGTGCTGCTACGGATGCTACTGTATCAACCCTCCTTAAAAGTAGCGACTAGGACATGTACTTTGAGTTTACAAAACGCACAAATCGTATCGCTTTATAATTTTTTTTTTGTAAGTATGATAGGATATGATACATTGAACGAACAACAAAATTACATTCCTTGGCATCTTAGATCATATAGGTTAATAGATAAGCCCAGCGTATACCAAGTATGTATATTTTGGCTTCACAGAGTAGATTAACAAAAACAAAAATACAATATTCAAACAGCTGATAGAGAAACACAATACGAAAGCATGGCATTCAATGCGCATAATCGTATTGACGGAAGTCAGCTGCTTCAATAGTTACTGTTTGAATATTTAATTATTTATAAAAGTTCTTGTTAGTGCTTGTTTTATTTGCAAGGAATATTTGTATCACAGGTTCGTAAAGTTCAATAATTAAACAATATTTATTAAATGGCAATTATTATGTTGTAAATCCGTGCCAGGATATTATGTTGTGTATTGTTAAGTTATGTTGTGTATTGTTAAGACATGCGCATCACTAACCATGCTTTCGCAATTATTATCCTTGTCAATCTACTTTGAGACGTGGTTCTCACTCAACTGTTGCCGATTCCAGTAGTGTATTTTCAAAGGTTTGCATACCCCAAACTTAGTGTTATTAATAATAGCTACTTTGTTTATTTGTTTATATCATAAGTAAACAAGAACAATCCACACAAGATAAAATATTATTATAATCATTGAAGCAAATTTAAATTCTTGTTTTCAGTATAAACTTTCATATTATCTGTATAATTTGAAATATATGTAGTAAAAGCGTACGATTGATTAACTTTGAATAATAATTAATTAGTCAAATAGTAATTTGTTGTAATGTAATTGTTGAATTGAAATTCAAGTTTTAAGGCACTCAATTACTTACGTTTGCAATAAGAACACTTAGTTAATTAATAATAATGTTTAAAAAAATATGAGCAGCGATAAAGAGCTATTTCAGTCTCACCTAGAAATTTAATTTTATTTGGTTTATTTTCTCCACTTATAGTTAATCGAGAATTGAATCGATCTCGATTTCAAGATCGGTTTAAATCAAAAAATCTTTTAAAAGGTTAGAAGAAGGTCAGACTTTCCCCAAATTCCTGATTATTAAATTTTTTTAGTGTTTTTTTACGTCTGCTATAGATCTAGAATCTAAATTTTCACAGTTAACACAAAACTAATATCGACTTCAGTAACATATGAAGAAAACTTTTATAAATTATCTATCACCTTAAACTTAATCGGAGCTTTTAAGAAAAACGCAATTAAGGAGTTAGTACTTAATTGTGATTCTAAGAAAATTATCAAGAATTTATAAAATTATTTTCACCCTTTTAACCCTAATGTCTGGTTTTGCAAATAATTTTGTCTACGTGTATTAGCAATTTAGGCTGGGATTCCAGATTATTTCGTCCCTCTGAAAGGTTCCTGAGTTTAAACAATATATAAAAAGAAACATTGAAAAAAAAACTTTTTACAAAAAAAAACCGACTTCAAAAGAAAACTATTCCAAAACAAATTAATATCATGCACTAAAAAGTAAAAAAATAACGATAATATAGTTAATAATGTAGTTACAATTATTGTTATTTTTGGAGTCGGTGTCAGCCAAGGAAACAACTGTGACAGAACATTAAGTTTTCAGAACGTTTTCTCCATTAACTTGGCTGACATCGATCCCAAAAATAACAATAATTGTAACTACATTATATATTATCGTTATTTTTTTACTTTTTAGTCCGTGATTAATTTCTTTTGGAATGGGTGTTTTTTTTTAAAGTCGATTTTTTTGTTATGATTTTTAATGGATGTGGAGTAGGTACACTAACTAATTGGTCACTAAAAATTAAATCATCGAAATCGGTTGGCGTGATATTGAGTTATTCGTTCATTTGTCGAGCACATACTTAATCCAAATTTAAGTCTTATATGGTTTTTTCATGGATGCCATTGTCAGAACTTGACCAAATTGACATGGAATCACACGGGAAGCACCAGCTTTCAAATAAAAAAAATCGGACCAGTCTATCAAAAGTTCTTAGGCAACAATCATTACAAAAACATACAGTCGAATCTAGAACCTTCTCCTATTTTGAAGTCGGTTAAAAATCATCAAAAATCGGAGCTGTTATTGACTATAGATGGCTGACTCCCTAAAGATGGCTGTTTTATGTGTTCCATTATGCGACAAATTAACATGATAACGACACACTGCATAGAGACCTGTTATAAAAGTTACTCATGATCACCAATATCAAAATCTGGATTTTTTGGTCTATCCAGGTCCGTTATGAGATTTACTCATGAACTTACAAAAATATACAATTATGCAAATTATGATATTCATGGAGCATTATGAATGGATTATGTAGATGAAACGTAATATTATTTTATAATAATATTATAATATTTATGAAAATTAAAAACAAATACTACATAACTAATTATGAGTGACGAGTAAACGACTGACTATTGTTGGTTGGTGGATATCATATAATAAAGTACTTTTAATATTATCTTAATATATATATTTCTTGTGTGTGTCTGTATGTGACTGAACTCCTCCTAGACGGCTGGACCGATTTCGATGAAATTTTTTGTGTGAGTTCAAGGGGATTGGAGAATGGTTTAGATTTACCATTCGGTCCACTACAACTGTTTTTGAGGGCTCCGTACCAAAAAAATGAAATTTCATTAAATGGTGGGAGCGCATATAAATCATATCACATTATGTATACTATGTGTACTATGTATTTTTAATAGTATTCAGGTATTGTCAATAGGCATTTATTAGAGCCATATGCGAGCGCAGCGAGCTCTACTATCAAAGGTCAGGGCAAAGGTCGAAGGTCAGGCCACTCCAATAAATAGGAGTTAGATTGGGGTTTAGCGGGATGGGTTTAGCGGACAGGCTAAACGTAGTATAGGTATTCATGAATTGGAGTTACGTTTTTACGGGACAACGTCCGTCGGGGCCGCTAGTAACATTATAAAATTAAATGTATGTATTTTATATATATAAAATATATATGTTTATTTTTAGACCATCACATACAAAATAAGTGATAAACTTAGTATTAAGTTATGCTGATAAAACATTCAACATTCTCAGCACAATAATTTTATTCACTAATACATCCATACTACATACATGTGATATTTATAACAGTGTGTTTAGTCACACGCTTCAATCAATTCATTTCTTATACACACGAAATTTCGTATAGATTTTGTAACAAGAGCTCTATTAATACGGAATTACCAACTAATTTTATGTTAGAAATAAAGCCGGAAAAGAAGGTCAAAAGGTTGCAATTCTATGGAAAAATATCACTTTTTATGGGATCCGGCTCAAAATGTTCGTATGATTGTGTAGAACAAAGTCATATTGATTAGAGAGTGTGCTTCTTATATGCGTTTTGAAGTTCGTCCGAGCTAATAGGCCCAGTATCATGTGCGCAAAAAATAATAGTTTTTTTCCAAATATCTCGTCAATTGTTAAATTTATTACAGTTTTAGTTATTATAAAGTATGTTCGTGAGCTAATTTTACATAAAAAAGGTTCTGTACAAAATATCCGTTGGAGCAACAGTTCTCAAGATATTTGGCTGAAAAAAATATTAAAGAAATTAAATATTTAAAAAGAATATTTATAATATTTAAAAAAAAATTATTTTTATTTTTTAATATTTTTAATTTATAAAATATTTTTTATGTTTTTCGTGTAGCAAAGTACGCGAATTACTCGAAAAATATCGAAAATGTTTGGAAAAAGTTATGAATGTGTTTCACAGAAAATGGCCAGAACCTGCATCCTCAAACCTGATTTCAAAGTCTGCATAGAGAGCATTTAAATGTTAAACGTTAGTTAACTGACAAATTAGGAAACTACAAAAATTCGTTGAGAAATCGTCGTCGGTCTGTTTGTTATGTTTCAGGTTAAAATGAAGCAAAAAACTATATTTTTGTGTGAGTTATTCCAGTAATGAAAGGTGAAAATGGAAGTCACAATCTGCTTAAATGAGATCGACTTATCGTGGACTCCTATTTTATATATTTTGAATTTTGTGTTAATATTAAATTAATTAAGTTTCAATTTGACTTTGTTTAAACCCTCTTTTAGATGCGATTCGGTATGAGATTTTAAACCGACATTTACGTGAGAGAACATTAAACCATAATTACTTCGCGTGTGAAGTGTGAACAGACACGACACTTTTATAATACAAATAATATGTTTTTATTTAAATTACATATGTTGGTATGTTTGTTTGATATGTGTACTGTATTTGTGTTTCATTACATTACATTCACTATCATTTTATTCAAGTTAAGGTGGCTGTCCAATCCAATACTGCTTAGTATAGTTTTATGAACACATTCTTTTTTTAAGTTCAAAAACAGTGTTGTCATTTCTAAGTTATTTCTATTTTTAGAATCATTATTTTTACGATTGTTTGTTATACGATATACCTTTTAGTTACAATAACATTAATTCATAATTTAATATAGATCGGCAGCTACTAACAGAAATTAACTTTTTATGTTGTCTTCTGTAAATATTATGCGGAAGATTTTGTCAACACAAAACGTGAAAAAAATTTGTATGAAATTTGCAACCGTTTAATGAACTGTTTTCGCCCAGTCTTCGCTTTAACATATCTCAATGATTCATCAATACCTTTCAGATTAAAACCCAAAAAGCTATATGCAGTACGATTAACACAAAATTTTTAAAGTAGCTGCCGATCTAATGGGTTACTAAAATGAGATTCAATTAATAGATACTTTATAAATCTCGACTTATTTTTTAAAAGGTGCGTTTTTGGAGAGGTGGTTATTATTCTAAGCAGGGTGTGTTTGTACACCCTTCAATAAAAGGTTTTGTTAAATTTACTAGGAAGCAAAATGTAGTTTTCTATGAATAAAATTGAAAAACAAAATTGGAAATGCGCTCACCTCAATAAGCGTCTAAGAGACTTCAATATTTTGAGTATTTTCTATCTGCCTCCTTATTATATCTCAAAAAGTATAAAAAAATTATACAAATTTATTGACTGCCGATTTGAAGAATATAAAATTTTCAACACATTCAAGGATCTGGAATCTAGAAAATGAATGAATAGTTGTATGCAATTTTTACCGAAATTTTGCGATAATCAATTTGTAAACGAAAATTTAAATATATACAATTAAAAGTTATGTTAATTAAGTCAATTGTCCAGCAAAAAAGTAATTTTTTTTTATTGTTCCAGGTACGTTTTTGGATCGTGTTTTCGGCTTTTTGTTGGAAGAAACTATAAATTGATGAGTGAGTATTGGCCAAATAACTATAACTAAGAGAAGAAGTTCGTTTGAACATCAGCCTTCATTTTTATTTACTTTCTGTGTATTTTTTTAAACCAAAATAAAATAAAACGCAAATGATATTTAGAAAAAGATTAACACGTATTGAAATATTATTTTCCTACATCAATTTAAATATACTCATCAAAAGTATTAAAGAAACATTTTTAAAACACAAAATTAAAATTTCAAACAGATTTAGAAAAAGAACGAAAAAAATTTCTGTAATAGTGTCCCATTTTTTAACGAATGGGCTTAAAACTTTAGTGCTCAACCAATTCCTCTATAGTCGACAAACTCAACCCAACCAACTCCTATTTACAGCAATGCTTCGGGCCAACAAATTTTTCGATCTATTTTCTCTTGCCGCTTTAAAATATAGAAAAAGCTGTTTTTGACATGTTTTAAAATAGAAAAGTGGGAGAGTGATAAAATTTTTTTTACAAAACTATATATCATCAGAGCTTAAAAGAAAATAGTTTCAGTTTTCGAATGATATGAGACAAATTTCAGTGCGATCATTATTTTAGAAGATACAGGATTTTAAACCCAGAAGAGTTCGTTTTGCTTACAAAGCGAATATCTTGGCCCAAAAAGCTCGTACGAAAACTTTATATAATTCATTTTCAAGCACAATAGACAAACTTTCCTTTTACTAGATTTTGTTAAATAATTTAAAATATTTTCGTACGGTATCTAAACTTCATAAGAAATTTTTCATCTTTTCAAGCCTAAGTTACAAGCGGCAAGTGGTGACAAAAATTGAATGAGCTATGTATTCCAGAAAGTACAATTTTTCAAATGAGAAATTGAAATTCCAAATTCGATAATTTTTCAGAAGAGACACTGTTAGAAATTTTATTTAAATTTTTTATTTTTTTAAATTTATTTTAATACTTTTGATGAGTATATTTTCATTGCATCTTGATAGTAAATAGATAAGAAGATAAAAGTACACTTTCTGTTGAATAAATATATTTCATATTAAACGGAATATTTAATCAATAATTGGATTACTGATCAACTTGAAAAACACCCGGAAATATAAAGGAATTCTTTAAAAGTAAGGGTGTGGCAAGAAATCTAATGCTATTGGTAGAAAGTGCTTGTTTCTAACTTTTTCCATTATCGTTGAATTCATCTTTTTTTTTGTTGTTGTTTTTTTTGGTTGCTTTTAACTAAAAACGAGTGTAATTTTCTTACCATGTGAATTTTTTAATCAACAATTTAGATAAAATGTCATACTTTAATAAGTATGGTACTGGGTGCTCATTTTAAACAATCCAGCTGAAAATTTCTTCAACGAACACTTTTTAGAAAAAACGATCCAAGTAAAAGTTGTTCTTTTGAAGAGGGACATTTTACAAAGGACTAAAATTTGTCATTGGCTTTCATGATTTTGAAAATCCAACTTGTTGATAGTTATTCAGTTTAAAGTAACAAATAACTTGTTGGAAACATTCTTTTCATAATTATATAATTGGAGTCATTGTGTACTTCATAGCATGTTTTAATTTAAAAAAAATAAATGCTTAATTATGAATCTTTAGGCCACCAAATAACAAGCCATAGTACAAAAAATATTGATGGAAACTTAAAATACATATCGCGCGACCAATTTGACTTTTTTTCATTTTAAGATGCAAAAAAACCCACCTATTGACAATCATTCATTAACTCGATTGCCATGCTGGGAATAAAACATTATTGCAGATTAATTCCTAATCTATTTATAACATTAAATGAGTAATGTCAATGCAAAATTGCTTAACATCAGTTCAAGCTAAAATCATTTAACATAAAAATGGCTCTTAAATTAAAAACATACTATTAAGTATATTTTTATAACTAATGTTTTAATACTGAGTGTTCGTTTGTACGTGAATGTTTTTATTTTTTATTTTGAGTACAATCGTTCTCTTACATTGATAAATGTAAATTACGTTCAGTATTTATTCATTGAAATTAGATCAAAATATTTTTGTTTAAATTAAAGAAAATAATCCAATAAAATTGCCATTTTGTGATTCAACTGAAAAATGGTGAGCTTCAACTTTAAACGGTGTTCTACACAAATATGTTAATCACCAAAAATATATTTTTGGTGAATGCAAGATCAATAGGGTATTGGTCTCGCTCAACACTAAATGAACTTCGTTATATTAGTAAAATTTTCATACTATTTTTTCACATTTCTAAATTTTTCCACAAATCGAATCCCTACATAAGTGCGATATTGCAGTTATAATATCAATTCAACTGAGATATTTATAACAATATTTAGTTATAATTATCAATGTATTGAGCGTTTGATTGAAATTTTATTGAAGAAAAAGTTTAAAGTTTAAATTTTTGGGTTTCTTATTTTAATTTATGGAGATATTTAAGGATTGGATAATACTACGGATTTCAATAAAACTTTATAAATACATTTTTTGATTAACAAAGTTTCCAAAAAACACAAAAAAATTCCTAGGTCATCGGGATTTTTATTATTATATAATCGTTCAAAGTTGACTGAAAAAAATAATGAATCATATAGGTTCAATTGCTCCCTATGCAGACTTTTCAATTGGATATTTCTATATCAAAAAATCTAAAGGGTGTGATAAAAAACTATCTAAAATATTTAGACAATCTTGTAGTTTATAATAATACTTACCATAAAAATATATAATTTAATATTGAGTTCATCCAAGATACAGCATTTGATGAACAGGAACGACTATAGTTGATGATTGAATGGCGATATCTATATTATTGAATTTATAAGCATCACTTACACACAATATATTATATATTTTTGTAGTTGCGTGGAATTGTAAAGCTTAAAATAACTCATACTTGACTGCAAAGCATGTATTTGGTTATTGTATGTACTGTGCAAAGATCCAAAACCTTTTTTACAACACTGTAGGTTTACAATCACCTTAAACCGTTATAACTTTATTGAGTACCATAAACTTTATTGTGTGTCTCTTTATGCAAGTCCGCATTGCTCATAGAGGAGGAAGCGAGACGGGTATACGACTCTTCTACCTATCTCAATAATTTAGTTACAGATGTTTTAGGGACTTCTCTGAATCACATTTGCCCATGCCTGCCTTAAACTATAATTTTGAATGAACATAAAATTTGAATCGAACGCTCTATACATAATACTTAGTGATAATTATAACCAAATATTGTTACAATAATCTTAGTTAAATTGAATGTTATAATTTAAATGATTCAAGTTATTAATTGATTATAATTACTTTAGTTTCCACATTGGATATTGTTGTGTGTGTAAGTGTACTCATTATAAATACTAGTAATATTATAAATTTAAAGTAGATAGATCATTTTAAGTTTGGTACAACAAAATACAACTTTGTAGTGTTATTTTATTTACGTATTTATTTGTTGTATTATAATATAAATGTTGTATATTATACGATGTACTTATGTATCAATGTGTAATGTTTGTCCGTTGTCTATTCTTAAACATTTCAATTCAATGACTTCAAAACCGATCTATTGTACACGTTTATTTGTCACGATTCTAATTTTATTACCTCGACTTTGTGATGTTTATAAAAATTGTACAGAACGTTTTAAAAACAATATACAAGTATGATTTTATCAAAAGTAGCATATTCACTTGAATACTTTGCCCTAAACGGATCGAAAAAATTAGCAGAAATAGCCGACTAGCAAAGCCTTCGTTTTTTATCATAGGTACCTCTTGAAAAACACTGTTTAACACTACATTTCATCGAAACTGAGTTAGTATTATTAAAGTATGTTATTGTATGTCACAACAAGTGAAATTTACAAAATTTAAAAAACCCCCGACAAATGCGATTTATTCCTTGTAAACCGGTTTTTGGAAACTTTGCTATAAAATATTCTCAATCAAGTCGGTTCGATCGTATAGGGGCTACTATAACACTGAGAAATACACAGACGAACAATTAAATACTTTAAACCTATAACACTCCTTCTTAAAACAATATCAAGGTGATGGTCAAGGACATCAGATGAGATGAAAAGGATACTAGAGAGAGCTATCATTTTTTTGGGACAAATTTTTGGAAATATTTTAATTGAAATTGAAATATTTGAGTTGACTTTGTTCTTTTGAATTATTGTTGTTAATTTCCTAATTATTTTACCATTTCACTTTTCGAAATGACTTAAATATGAAAGACGAAATGAATGTCATATTTCTCCTCATAATGTATTTCTTATTATAATATGTTTATTAAATCGATTTCATGAAAAAGAGCACTTAATGAATCATCGATTTATTTAATTAATTATTGATTTCTTTAAGAATTATTTATTAATTTAGAGAACGTCCTTTGTCTTCACTTCCGTTTGTAAATCATTTTAAATTTGCCAAACCTGTTTCCATTACTGCATAAAAGTATTAAATGTCAAAGAACCTTTTATCTAATTTAATCCATTTTTAATTCGTTCATTTCATATCATCATACTTAATAACAAACTTATTTAACTAATTATACTATTAATCAGAAAATATCAGTTAATATTACATCACACGAATTACTGATAAATTTTTATTTAACGTGGGTTTCATAATCATCCAATTTAATAAAAATCAGAGAATAATCCAGTTGACAGGTAGTGAAATTGCTGTAGAACTACAATTTTTTGTCGAAAATATACTGGACAGGTTAGCTTCTTGTGGAACCTTGGAACATTCTGATTTAATACTATTTCAGTAATTAATAGATCTTAATTTTTTATCGTAAAGGACTAATAGTAGTACGAGGCATCATTTTATTTTGCCATTTTATGTAAATGATTTTTCCCTAGAAACCAAAGACTGGTAGTCTGAGCAGTGCACTATGTACAGCTGGGCATATTTCACATAATATTAACAGGTCCAAATGTTCACACAGACAAGTTTTTTAATATAATCATATTTTCCAAATTTGAAAAAATTTATTTTGCTTGGTGTTAAAGTTATAACGGGAAAAAATATCTGACTGCCATTTATAGTCATTGTATGTCCACAGGACAGAAAATATCTGACTAAGAAAAACTATCACAACAATGATAGTTTTTATAATATCTTGAAATGTTTTCTTTCAAAATACTTTCTTTAATTAAATAAAAACCTTTGTTGTTCGTTTTTCTAACATTAGCATTTTTTTCTTTTAATTTGAAGACAATTCTGTTCTTGACAAACTTATTTTGCCGCAAGACACGCAAAGTAGTAATTTTAATAGGAAAAATTTTTTCACTGCATATACATTGTTAACAGCATTAAAACAGGAAAATAAATAAGACAATATTTATTTAAACTTCAAGATTCAAGAGTCGGTTTTTTATTCTTTGTATCAAACTGAATAAAATTAATTTTCATTTAATATTTGTCAATAAATTGGTAAATAGCTCGTGGCTTATAGTCCCCAGAACATCACAAAATTAATTCAGTTTTTACGTGCCAAACTTTACGAATGGCATCGTTTTGATGATCCTACCATACTTTATACTGTGACGATTCTCAGAAATGCTGCTTTTCCGAGCATGACACTGCTAAACATGTCAATTTAACCGCATATTGATTATTTACGACTACGTACTCCTTTCTGTTAATGAAAAATTATGTGGTCTAAATATTTTGAGATTAATTTTTTCCCGACAAATGTAATGTAGCATTGGTTAAGTCCACCGTCCGTAACACGATAATTTAACAGGACATATTACTGATGACCACATGACTGATTTTTGCGGAAACGTTTAATAAATTTATTCATAATTTTTCGATTATGTTGTCCGCCAAATTTTTTCCACCATATCCAGTCCGACGTTCGAAGCATCTTAGTTTTAATGGGGCTATGTTTACTAACTATTACACATGCTATGTTACTGACATGCTTCGAACGTCGGGCTGGATAAACGGCGCAAAAAATTTATCGGGCAAGACAATCGACAAATAAGCCAAACTTTTATTTATTAAACGCAAAAAACAAGTCATGTGGTCATCAGCTATGAATACTCAGTTAAATTGACGTGCTACCGACGCTGTACTCAACCAACGCAGTATTACATTTATAGGACAAAAATTATTAGTAATGTAGTATTTGCAGTTAGTAAAAGGAGTATGTGGTCGTAAATAATCAATACACGGTTTAATTGACATGTTTAGCGGAATCAAGCTCGAAAACGAAGCATTTCTGATAGCCTTCACAATATAAAGTATGATAGACTCGTCAACACGAATGATGTTTGGATTGTGTGGTAATAACTGAAAAAATTACGTGATGTACGGCGGACTATAAATCTTCATAGCATTTAGTTAACTTAAATAAATATACAAAGATAAGGAAGCAAAAACAGCAAATAAATGAACTTTGCCCTTTATATTTAGAAAAGAAAATATTTATATGCTTACTAAATAAAATCATATTTTTTCTCTCTAAATTTTAAACAATTTTTATTTTTACCAACTGTTCGAAATCACTCATGTTAGTTAACAGAAATATGTAAATGCTGCACAACTTATATATCCAAAATGTTTACGCTTTCATCTCCGGTTTTCACTATGAAAAGAGTAAAACATATCTAATGAACGATATAATATTCGAAGAAAATTTTCCGACGTGTCTTTCGATCGCTAACAGACAGACTATTGCCCTTTTGAATAATTATAAAGGATAATAACAATATTATAATTATTAGCATTGTCATAGAATTAAGGTTTTTTTTAAATAAATGACACCCTGAGCGTTTTTCTTGACGGATAAGTTTTTACTTATTTACAGTTATCCATATACAATCATTAAATTCCTTTAAAAGGATGCATTCCGTCTAACATAATGATCATGTTTTAAATAATGTTAAAAAAATTAAATGAAGACTAATCTACTTTAATTGTGTCTATGATCAAAGTTATTAGTTAAGGACACATGCCATAAAGTTTTAATTATGATTATGGTCTTCAATTGTCATTATTAATTATGAACATTATAAATTTATTACATACATGTATTCTAAATTTAGAATTATATTTTACAACTGCGACATTAAAATTATATATTTTTAAATTATTTTTTATTTTATTTTATTTTATTTTATTTTCGTCAAAGGGTGTCTGGAATTATTAGGATTTCTTTTTTATGATTATAACGCAAAATGTTTTAAAAATTGTTGGCTGTTTTTTCATACCTCTGCAAAGTTTTTGTTTTACAGTATTATAGCCAGGGCAAAATCACGAAAAAGTTAGGGATAGCTAGATAGGGATGTTGTACATTTGGCATTTATGAGCTTATCTGTGCGCATTTCCGAAAAATGCTGCAAAATTTGCTAAATTTAAAATCATTGTAAAACAAGTTAATTGAAAACATTGTATTTAACTTTCAATGTATGTTTGTTCGGATGAAAGCTTGAAATTCAACTTTGAAGCAGATATCTTCAATCGATTCAGATGAAATTTTGTATCGCTACCACCATGTTTGATATATATGCCTTTTTTAGTTTTAATTTAATTTTTAAATAAAAAATTCTTTTTAAAGGACAAACTTTTCTTGTACTTAAAACAAAGAAAATAATTATTTCTATTAATCACTTATACATGACTTCTTTTTAAAGCTTGCGGCGCATCGAATCGTCCTTGTTATTTTAAATTGAGCGCGTCTAGCTTTTATAAATAGTCATATTTCAGGCTTATAGAAATAATTATTTTCTACTTTTTTAGTACAATAAAAGCTTTAATTTTTTTAATGTTCTTTTTCTAATATGTTTGCTAAGTACTTTTACTAAGTCATGGAATTACCCCACTTTACTTTTTTGGTATATGAAGTGGAATAAATATTAATGATCCACGAATTGTTCACATTGTTCAAATAATTTAGTAATTAAAAGTTAAAGAATAATAAAACTAGTTTTATTTTTTTGGCCTCCCTACAAAAATTAAGTTTTTACAAAAATTATTCCGTTTTATTCTGTAGTTGAATGAAGATTCTAGTTTACTGGTGATTAATGAAAGTCAAAGGGGTCAATGGAAATAAAGAAAATTATCCAGTGATGTGGGAAAACCACGGCGTATATTTATAATATTATCATATTTACCATGTCTCTCTCTGCTTGTTTTATACACTTCAGGCAATTAAATACAAATCTAAAATTGGAGTATTGAAATGAAACGATAATTTTATAAATAATTCTCTTTATTTTTATCTTCAATCCAAATTGGGAAGAAATATTCTTGAATGAACATACTGTTGTAGTATAAATTCAAAGAATAATTTATTTAAAATAATTAAATAGAAACGTCTTGTAAGATTAATTGATGCAACTTAGCATGCATAAATGATATGATCATTCAATTAATTTAAAAAATATCACTTCCTGAATCATTTGTCAATATCGTTTTATTTAACATATAAATTAATGAACTCTTTGTTAATTAATTCACATAATTATTACAGATAAAATATATTCTTAGAAGTTCGTACCAAAATTTTCGAAAGTGAATCTTCATAAACACAAATCTTCAACATGTTAGTTTTGCGAAGTATGGGCAGGCAAGAAAGAAAAAAATGGTATTTATTTTTATAAGCTAATAAAATATTTCTGTTTTAGTTTTTGCTTGCTTCTTGTCAAGAATTACTATGATGTTTTCAAAAATTTGCCCAAGCATTTTTTGAACGAATTCGATAGATATTACTTTTTTCTGGAAATGAATAGAAGGACGTGCAAAAATTAAATCGAACTAGGGCGTCTTAGCGCTTTGACTAGCACTACTCACGACACCAATTTTTTTAAGTTAAAAAACCATAACAATGCGTCATATTTCGACTGGTTTTTGAAATTTTAATTGAATTCATCCAAAATTTTATCTTTTATGACTATTATCCAATTTTTTCCCTTTTATTTTGGTAGGTTGGTGATCGTAATATTATGCAGAGACTCAAAAAAGTACACCTAGTGTGTAATGTGTAATCAAAAACTTATGCGGGTCCCGCTTAATACTTTGCTATCACTTTCGACAATTTTCATAAAGTTGTAAAGATATATTTATCAAAGACAACACATAATGATTGGTTTCTAGTCTAGAATTTTCAAAATTCATACAGAATGATTAATTGTATGGTAATGTTCCATACTTAACCAATTATTGAGTAGTACTGTATAATAAGGAGTGTCACTTAAGTTATTAATCTCAAGCATTAAGTACTACATACTTGAATTTTAAGTGTTTCGGCATATGTTAAAGGGAACGATAAATTATTATCTCTAGTGTTTTCGTTAATTCCTTTTTGTTTATATTTTTTTCTGAATTTTTTTTCTACACCAACAAACAATTTTCCATTTTTCTCACCACACACTAAACAAGGCATAGAAAATTTTTACTAGTAAAAAAAACGTAGATACTTGAAAAATTAATTTTTTACGAAAAAACGAAAAAAAAGGTATTTTTAGATTAAGGCGATTTTAATTGTATCGATCGTTATATAAAAACGTTTATGGCTAATATTTTTTTTCTTGTTACAGAATTGATACGAATACAAAATAAACATGTTATGGTAAGTGTTAAAAATCACGAAAAATTGCAATATTTTTTTGAAAAAGTTTAAACATTTTTAAAATTTTAGTTTTGCTCTGTCTCTAATCGTTATTCAATAGAGTGAGATGTAAATTAGGATAAAATGCATGATACATTGTTGTCTTGTACTAAGAAACATGCGTCTTGAACGAAGGTTAACGCTTCTTATACCATGGATCACACTTTTTTATCGTAAGCTGTTTATTATTTCTCGAAACGTACATACTGTGCTCTAAAGAGAGACTATTTTAAAATAAGAACAAATTTTTTATCCCTGGTGCTACTCTCTCTCCTATAAGGCAAGTTTGTATTCCAATATCATTGATAACAAGAAAATGAAGTGTGAAAATGAAATGGGAGTATTAAGATATTAAATAAAATTAAATGTTTTATAAAATAGATTACAATTCGATTTGGGTAATTATTCACGCATCAACTAAACAATTTCTCTCACTATAAAATTAATTTACTTTTGTAGCTTCAGGGTTAGTAATTGTTTAATAAAAGTTTAAGAGAATTTTGTAAGCAGCTAATTGGATTTTCTGAAACTATACCGCGTGTTTACTACATACATTTGTAAGTATTATGGATATTTTTTTTTGAGCATTTATTCTCAGAGCATGATATTTAAAAATTTGTGGAAATCCACTGAAAGATATTTATTACTGATTAAGAAATAATGCTAGATAAATAATATATAAGGATTAATTAAGTTAATTTGTGAGCGCTTCATTTAAAAGTTAACATTCGCGAATATTGGAAATAAACATTGGCATTCGCGAATGTACAAAATTCAACATTCGTCCTGTCACTAGTTTAAATGAATTCTGAAAATTTGTGGGGGAGTTAATCGATTATATAAATTGACCTAATGATGACTAAATTATGGATGATATACTATGAATCATGCTTCTACACTATGTCAGGTTTCATCGAAATTCGTCTAGTACTCCCCGCCTGATGTGTATACAGACAAAAAATTATCTACAGAATTATTGAATATCTAGATATTAATAAAATATTTGACTGATTTTTAAAAATTATCTGAGACTATTAAGTGGTATTTATAGAGCTCATTAAAAAGTGTTCCCTTTTCATTATTTTCTCAAAAAATGCAAATACTTGATCACACTATTAATAAAAATACTTATGATATGGTTGTTCATGACCGAACCAAAATTTTAATTGTATTCTTGAACAACTCGAATATTTACTAATTTTTAATTTCGTCCCAAAGACCATCAATCCAAAAAGTTTTCAATTCTGTGATTGAAACTAATAATCCAAGTTTTTTTTATAATCCTGCTTTGAGAGTTTAAAAAAGATATGGAACTTTTACAGTGAGCATACTTTATCATTTGAAATGAATTTTCTACTAGTATGAAGATATATTGACTTTAACAATGTTATATTTGTGTAACCGGAAAATGAAATAAAATTAATTGATTTCAACAAACCAATAGGTATTTAAAATGATAGAGATTGACTTTGGAGTTATAAGATTGTATATTGACCATGTATGTGTTACAGCCAGTATACATACATTCTGCAGATTCACACCTGTCAAAACTTACTGATTACGCCACCGGATGAGACTTTGCGGATCTGTTGAAAGAGAAAGCTCCCTAACGAAAATTTTTTTTTTATAAGAAGTTGTTCAGCAGGCATTAAGAACGGATATTGCAGATTAATTACACTATAGGTATTTTTAAATGATACTACTTACTGTAATTTACTGTAAAAATAATTTAGTACCAGAACAAAAAAGGTGCATAAATTTTCTATAATTTATCTACGAGATACTTTTTTGTAGATGAACTGTACCAATTGAGCTACCGCTTGAAGCTAATTTTAAAATTTAGTTTTAAGGGAGTTAAAACAAAATATAAACAAGTTTCTCGTTCAATCTGGTGTTGACCTCATATGGCACGATATTTTTTTAAATTTTTTTGATACTGAAAATTTGATACTGAATTACCTCTCAACATTGTAAACCCAGTTTGTAAAGTATAATGTACCTTTTGCAAAGCTGTTTTTATGTTTCTATTGTTTAAGATCAAAATATATTACCTACAGATATTTAAATATATATAATTCTACTGAAGTAAACATTAAATCAAGCATTTAAAAGTTTAAGTTTATTCTTAAAATAAAACTAATACTTATATTTTCATAGCAATTAGAACTTATATTATTACTGGTCAATGAACTCCTTAAAATTACAATAAACTTTGCGTTGGCAAAATATGTAAATACATAATTAGGTACGTTTGCTTGTATCTAGGCCATAATTTAATTATAAAAACGTTGACAAAAAATTTTTTATGCAAATTTTATAACTCTGTTCAAAAAATTATAATTTATTATACAACAACGTAAAAGTTTTTTATTTCAAAATTGTGTATATTTTATTCTGAAAATAATAATTTAAAAATGGTAATTCATTTTTGGTACGATTAATCTCCTTTGAAAATTGTTGATAATTATATTTGAAAGTTTGGCCTTAATTTGGCTTTGACTTAATTTGAGCGGATGTACAGACTCTCTCATCAGAATATTAAAAAGGTAGTTATTTCGTAATAACTTAGCAGTTAGAGTAGAGAATTGATATTAGATTTTATTGATAATAAATTTTTTAACATAAATTAATACAGAGTTGTGCAGATGCTGTCATTTATACAGGGTGAACCATTTTAATTTATTATAGCTAAAAGCTCGTTTTGTAATTAAACAATAAAAAAATAACTCAAACAAAAGTTTAAAAACAAATAAAAAAACACAAAATATCTCAAAAAGATTTTAATGAGGGGCATCATATTCTAACATCAGATTAGATCTAATCCTCTGGGTTGCTTTAATTGTCAATTTAGATCCTAAAAAATAAGAGGTAAAATAACACTAACAATTAGAAAATTGGTGCTCATAAAAAAGCTAACGGTTTTTCGAAAATCGTTAGTTTTCGGAGAAAATTCGGAGGACTTAAAAATATGTCATTACTACATTTAATCGAAAGAAAATATGCTAGCGTTAAAAACATTTGTCAGCAAAAGTTATGAAGGGCAATAGAGACTGTGTCCGTGACTGAAATTCATTTCATTTGACCTAGATCTTCAAATGATCTTAAAAATTTACCTGTACTTAAAAGTTACCAAGACAGACTTTGTCTTTGATAACTTTTGTTTACAAATTTTTCTAAAACAAGCGTATTTTCTTTCTATTAAATGCAATAATGACAAAGTTTTAAGTCACATTTCCTCCTAATGCTAACGATTTTCGAAAAAATGTTTTAGGACCAAACTGATATCAGAAGAGATCCACAACAACATAATATACAAACCTAAATCCAAAATTTCAACAATCTACGGCTAATGATTTAAGTTATACGAAACTAGAGTCTCGATAATAGGAAGTGTTCAGTAATCGAAACAGTTTAAGCCTACCCGCACCTTCCACATTGCTCTCTTTCCAACTGTAACGCTTAAAAATGATACTGTTTGTTTGGATATACGTCTAACTGTTGTGTGTACTGTTTCGCTTAAATATATACATTCCGAAACGTGTTTTGATTATCAAAACTACAGTAGGTACAGAGCGCCTTACCGAAACTGGCCTCACCAAAATCTCGGTAACGAAATTTTTCGTAATTAAGATACTAATTTTAATTTATACAAATAAGTAACAAAAAGGAAAGGTTAAACGTTCTGCAGTCAATGTGAGATTCGTACGTATGTCCTCGAAGTGCCGGCAAGACTAAGATTGTGGGTTTAATCCTGATTGGAAATATTAAACTGCTAACATTGATGTAAAATTGCTAACATTAGCTTTAAAAAAATATAAAAATAAGAATAATGTTTAACACTGAATTTTTTCGCGATTATAATATTTACTTTATACAAAGAAGTAAAAATACATCCAATTATGACTCATTTTTAACGTGAAAGAGGAAACAAATTCTATACAATTCTGCGAATAATAAGTATAACTAAAGTAGAAAATTTAAGATAAAAATAGCTTATAAAAAAATTAGAAAAATAAATAAATCTTATAGCAACAATAACATAAAATATACTTATTATACCAGTGTTAATAATGTTGTTAAGATCGGTGATAAATAGCTTCCTTATTTCTTTCGTCTTTTCTACTAAATAAAAGAAACTCTCATGTGATTATATGATATATATAAGTTCTAAATAGACAACGAGAGAATAAAAAAACAAACATAAAAAGTAAGAGCTACGTAAATTGAATGAAGAATAATATTTTCTGAAATTGCCTATTATTGGAAAATGAAATAAATTTTTTTTTAACGAAAATTTTGCTTTTTTAATTTTTTTCGTCGCCATGAGCCTGCTTCCAAAGTTTCACGGGAATAGGTTTAAAAATCGATCCAAAGTTTTTTCGGCAGGCAAGAAGACGAGCAGACACTACGGGTTAAAAGAAAGGGAATAAAAAGGAAAAGAAACTCCTTTTAACTCTAACAGCTTTATCTGAGATCGAACAATAGTCCTTCTATTTCGAAGTAATGATGCGATTTTTCTCGAGTGAGTTTGTCAAACTCGTACTTGAATTAAAACGAATTCAACGAGTAAACAAGTATTCACTAGGAACATTATGAAGTTTCTTCTCATCATTCCTACTATTAGATATTGAATTATGTTAACAATTTCTTTTTCACAAGCAATTTCTTCCTAATTTTCTTATTATTTCTTTGTGTAGGAATTATAATAAAAATTCTGGAAAACGTTTCAGCAAATTTTACTCGAGTTGCAGGGGGTGATGAAAGTTTTTACAAAACAATAGGCGTTAAAATTTCGGTGCGATGAATTATTTCCGAAGATACAGGATTTTGTATGTCAATTTTGCTTGGAATGCGATTATCTTGAGCTAAATACGGAAATTTTTTATAGCTCATCCTCAACTTTCAAGTGGTTTTAACAAGTTTGTTGTTAAAATTTTTAAAATTTTGATATGCTTCTAAACTTCATATAAAATTTAGGGAGATAATTTTTCACTTTACAATCCTCCGTGCAAAGCGGCAAGGGGTGATAAAAGTTTTTGAGCAATGAATTCCAAAACTAGAAAGTTTTAAAATGAACTATGACGGTTTCTTTAATTCTTTGGTTGTGTATATTAAAGCAACGTAGATATCAATTTTTATTCTGACCGGACAATATTTATTGTAACTGACTTGACTGTTTTTTATCATGCATCGGTACAAACCCAATTGCTGATTTTCTTTCAAGAAAACTCTCTAAAAGCTAATAAAAATGAAATAAAAACTTTCGTATAATAGCTGATTGTATAATAAAAATGTTTTTGTTTTCCTTATAAATTAAGTCATAGATATATTATTGATAAAATAACAAATTTTGTTGGATTATATAAACATGTACTATTTATAGAAAAATATAAATTATGTGCCACAAATCACACATCCAATCGTGAATGAATCACAAATGTATTGCATACGAATTTGTATCTGTGAACAGCCAATATGAAGTGACCTTGAATAAAGTTAAAAATGAAACTAAATTATGAGAGCTAGATATTAAAATTTATTGATGGCTGTTTAATATTTTTTAATACTCAAACTAAAATATCTCGTGCGTTGCTTATGGTACATAGTGATTATTCGCACAGTGCATGAGTTTTATTTCAGGTGTTTCAATGGTAACTATACACTTCTTTATTAATATAATTGTACTTCTTTATTATATGTAATTGTATTACATTGAAAATTTAATTATTTTTTCTAACAAATTTAAATAAGTAATTATGTTAATTTAATTTACAAAATTTAATTATGTCTGCAATAGACTACGAGAAAATCAGTTCAAAGTTTGGAATGTTATAAAATAAAGTTCAAAAACTAAAACCCCGACAACTACAAAATCACGCTCTAAAAAGCTACAGTCGTCTGTTATCATAACACTTTTTACTGTTTTATACTTTTTAAAGCATGATTTTGTAATCGTCGGGTTTTTATTTTTTGAACTTTATTATATTTAAATTATTTTGGGGATATAATTTTTGAAATGTTCTAATTAAATTGAATATACATGAATTTTAGAGGGCGTCAAATTCAATTTAAGTAGTGTAGAAATTATGAGGTAACAAATAAACATACATACATACATACCACCCAAACATATAACCATTGCCGTCGTCGGGGTAATAAAAACTATTGAAGATGAGTAGCATACTTGACGGAAATTGTAATTTTTTGTTCTATTAATTAATTTTCTTCTGTAATAACGTAAAATCTTTGATATATGCATCAACAAAAATGATGCTTGTTGTTTGTTGTGAAAACTTTTATTACGTTACTTCATTATTTCTATATATTTACTTAGTTATTGTTACCTTTCGTTTACCATTTGTTATTTATCCATTAGAACATTTATTGTGTTTCCACTTCTAGTTAACTAATTTTCATTTAACAATATGTGTTTACTAGTTTTAGTTTCATGCTTTTATTTTATACTCAATTGTAATTTGTATATATCCTTTGCACTGTAGGAGTAGAATAGTACATTTTCTGTTCATTATTGTTCAAATAGTTCATCTTTATTTTCATTAGTTACTTAGTGGAGAGCCGTTAGATTTATACCTCGGAATCAAGAGATAGTCAATGAATCTTTTTAAAAACTGTTTGACTGCATTGTTTAAAGCTTACTTGAAGAAGTTAAAAACAAAAATTTTTGCGATTTTGCCCGGGGGAAGGAGCCACCTATTCTCGGGGGTGGTTAAGTTTATGCAGAAAGTGGCATAGGAAATCGATATAGGAAAAAATTCTAACCAAAAAATGTCATTGAAACATATTTCGAAAAGTCAATACTTCCGAGTTATTGGCGGTTGAAATTCAGAGTATTTAACGTCAAATAATTGAAAAAGGCGTTTTATAAAACAAGTATATTGTTCACTTTTTGAAATACTATAAAAAACCACCAAAATTAAAAAAGTTTCAAATCATTTGCATAAAAATTGAGTTATAATGAAAATTAAGCTTCCCGGATCGTTCTGTTTATGTTTTATTCAGCACAAAATCTGATGAAAGTACCACGGTAACTAAAATTAATGCTTGCCGCTGTCCAATTAACTTTAAAAAGGTACTGGCAACATGCTCAAAAAGTTCTAACAGTTTTGGATAAATATTTTTTGAAATAGATTGCAATTTAAATTAAGAATAACTGCAGCGGAACTAAAACTTAAAATATTTGAATTTGATAGAAATTTTTTATCAAAAATTTTAATTTATATATGTAATAAAAGAGAGGGTTGAACTGCGAACCGAAACTAAAGCTGATACCATTCTATGTACATTCATCAATTAATTATATTATCAAACAACTTTTGAAGCCTGTCATTAGTTTGAAATGTATTTATATGATAACGGAGCGCGTGCAATATTGATGCAGGGTTTTAAGTAAAATATACAGGAGATTCTTTCAACATGACTCTGGGTCTTATATATTGTAATATGAAATGAATTGATTTTATCTAAAAATATAAAAGGACTTCAGCAAATGGTTTTTATAAGGTTAAAATAATTTTAATTTCTCAATACGTTTAGAGACGGAAAAATTGCTTAAAAAAATCCCGTTTCATAAAAAAACTCTTATGCCACTGACTTTATGGAAAATACAATAACATAAAGTTTAGTTTCATTTTCAATTAAGTCAGTGGCGTAGCAGATTTTTTCTTTAAATAGTGAAGAATCACTAGTTTGAATTAAGCACTCGATTTGGTAATGCTTCCAAAAATATCATTTTCCCCAAAATTTCAACACCTTATATTTAGAAAAGAAGGCTTTCCCGACTGTAAGAGAAGTTATCATTATTTTAAAATTATCTACCATTTGCTGATGTCTTCCAGAATTTGGAAAACCGCGTTTACAAGTACTTTATTAACGATATTTTTAGATCTAAAGAGAGTTTTTTTGTCAAAGTTAGAGATTTCAGTACCAAAAATCCCTATACTTGATTTCTTTAGACTGGTAATTTGATAGATGGTTAAAATAACATTAAATAATTTTGAACACCAGTGACTCACATTGGAAAAGAGACCATGTATAATCATGAAAATTAAACGATAAGGTTGATGACAATATTTATTTTATTTTTTACTCATAAATCCATCGTTTTGTGTAATTTTTGGGTGCGCCTGCAAATCAAATAAATACGTGGGATTTATAAATATCTAGTGATGTATATGACATTTTATTATTAAGCCTAGAATTTACAAAAACTATTAAGTATTAAGTTTAATACCTTTTCTTACAATCTTTATTTAATTTCCTTTTTTTCGTAAAAATTTTCATTCAGTTAAATCGAATGATTATTTTTCCTATTTATGGATATTATTTGTTTTCGTGTTTTGTAAGAAATTCTTTCATTTTAATCTGAATGTTAAAGTAGGATTCCAAAGCCAGAAAAGGAAAGAACCTATACGAATGGATGTATGTTGATTTATTGCACGCTCTATTATGATATACGACAACACGTATCGGAATTACTCGATGGTACAAAAATTAATAAATAACAAGTGAAAACAAATAATTGACTGAGTTAATTATTAAAATACCATGTATAAACAGTGTTGATGACAACGAACTCGGCCTCACTTTTTACGTCCTGAGTACGCTGTAAAAATTTCAGCTTGATATCTTTTTTCGTTTTTGACTAATCGTGTTCACAGATGGACGGACAATCGAAAATGGACTAATTAGGTGATTTTATAAACACCTATACCAAAATTTTGTTGGTAGCGTCAATTTTTTTAGGCGTTACAAACTTGGAACTAAATTTAGTATACCTTGTTCTATATTACATATATACATGGTATAACAAGTGCATTTTTGTCATGACAAGCAATTAAATATACGTTGAGGTTTTTCCAGAAATGAGATATGAAAGGCTTTTATTTAAAATAAAATTCTTGGAAAATCACAATCAACGTTAAATAATCTTTTCATGGCAAAAATGCGTTTATTAACTATAATCACGAACAGAAAATGAAATTTCTGTTTTTATTAGGTACTAGGTTAAAGTATAAAGTAAGATTCTTAGAGCATAGATCATGGATCTTATGTTAAATTGGTATATTTCTGAATACTTTCTGAAACCTATTACAGGATAAACGATTCCGTGTATTCATTAATTTATTTGATTTAATGTAGAAAATTATGTCTTTCAGAATGAAAAAGTGACCATTCGCAGAAAAATCAAAGTCATTTGCTTATTTTTACTTTACGATAATAGCAATGAAACTTTTCCCAAAATAATGTAACAAATAGTTGAATATATATAATAATAATCTTTTCATGGCAAAAATGCGTTTATTAACTATAATCACGAACAGAAAATGAAATTTCTGTTTTTATTAGGTACTAGGTTAAAGTATAAAGTAAGATTCTTAGAGCATAGATCATGGATCTTATGTTAAATTGGTATATTTCTGAATACTTTCTGAAACCTATTACAGGATAAACGATTCCGTGTATTCATTAATTTATTTGATTTAATGTAGAAAATTATGTCTTTCAGAATGAAAAAGTGACCATTCGCAGAAAAATCAAAGTCATTTGCTTATTTTTACTTTACGATAATAGCAATGAAACTTTTCCCAAAATAATGTAACAAATAGTTGAAATTAAATTTAAAATGCTTTAAAAATATCAAAGAATCTTTAAACATGCATTATCAGTTGCTAATTACAGTAATGTTAATGTGAATTTGATTACGTTTCTAACGTTGCCCGACCTAGACATTCTTAAGTCATATCTTATCCTCTTTGGTTATAATACCTATACTTCGCCGATTATTTCAGCTTCTCATTTATAGTAAGATGCTGAGTGTATCCAAGATATTTGTCAATCCACGGAAATTGTGCAGACTTAGAGAACTAATCATGCATTTGTAGAGAAAAATTGTTTGTAGAGAAATATATACACAACTCATACTACGAGTGGATTATCTAGTATATATCCCAAACACAAGTACTCACATCGCATCGTTCGTACTTTTAATTGCACTTTCGAGGGCAATTGACAATTTATCTCTCTAGCTGTATATTAACTAGGTATAGTGTAATGTGTTAAGGTAGTACGAGCGCCAAGGCAAGTTTAGGCTTGAGGTTGAAATTATTTGCACCTTTTATTTTCTTTTTTGATGATTATTTTCATGAATATATAATATAACTTCATATCTGTTTGAACGCTATGAAATAATAAAGAATATCTATCTAGTGCTTATATTGATAAAATCATTTTGCTATGCGACAACCGGTCGCTTAACATATAGCAAAGATAACAGATAAATTTGGTTTCATTAAGCGTTGAATAATAAAATTGATAAATATTTGTTCCTAATTAACAGCAAAACTGTGAAAATATATTAAAGAAATGTCAAGTAACAAATACCTACTTTTTTAACAGTCTTGCAATTCTATAATCCACTGCTACTTTTTTTTAAGGCTTAATATGCCCGCCTTGTTGACTACTTGAAGTCATTAGCAATTTTCCGAATAGTTTATGACATACTTGTAAACAATATGCCATCTTTTTTGCATCCTAAACAAAACAGTTGAAGTTATCAGGCGGAGGTTTGTTAAGATGAGATGTTGAACCATAGAGGGTGGCCAATTTAATATTTTAAATAAAGAGTGATTTTTCACCCACCCTGTATAAATTAATGTTGCCACCTTCCTGGTTGAAGCATATCTCCAGTGTTTCGATGGATATAAAGTGAGATAAAAAAACCTTTAAAAATTTTAATCGAAATATACAAAATTTTATTATTTCATTAAAAATGAATAAAAACAGTTATTTAACCGATAAAAAGTTATTACTTCGTAATTTTATATAAAGCATGAACTTTTTTCCTGCTTTTTTTTGCACCTTTATTTATATTATCTACGATTACAATATAAAGATATAAATACATAATTTTTTTATAAGGTACTAGATTGATACCCGTCCGCTTCACTGGTAAAAACCACCGTTTTAAAGCCTCTACCCTCTCTTGATATACACAGTTTTCAATTTTGTTAAATGTAAAATAGTCATATAATTCATTGAGTATATCAGAATAGTCGGCCATGATTTGTTTGACATTTACTATTTTAAATTGTGACAAAATTTTTTAATTTTTGATTCAAAATGATGATCATATATCTGTTTCATCTATAATCATCATTTTGAACCATAAATTAAAGATTTCTGTCAAAATTTAAAAATGGTAAATGCCAAATTAAATTTAATGTTTTAATTTTTTTTTATATATCGTTATAAATTATAGTTCATGTGTTATTCTGATATATCAGCTATATTGCTGTACAGTTTCATTACAAACCATTCGCTGGTTTTAGCGTGAAAGCGTAACAAACAAGCAAACAAACAAACACATATGCTTACTTTCACATTTATAATATATAGAAATTTTTATTCATATATGCTAGATTGGCATGTATTAAATTTAAATATAATATCATTGTAATAAAAATTTAATATTTTTTTTAATAAAAAAAATGGATAAGGGTTGAAACAGGATTATTATATTGATCATAATATTTATAATAATAGTATCAGTACCTACCTAATAGTCACGTACCAACTTAATCCAAAGAAATTTTTATCCATGTTTAAAAGGTAAAATTTTGATACAAACTTATACAAATTCAATACTTATACGTATTTGATTATCCTTCAGAATTGAAAAATATTGCGATATTGTTGTTTAATCAATCAATTCTTTTATTTTATGACGATATTAAGTATTTATTTATTAATTTATTTATTTTTTTTTTTATTTTCCCATATAAGAAAGGTAAAATGTTTTCCTCAGATTGCAAAGCAATACAGATGGGATTATGCAGCATAGATTAAACCGATGATGTGTATTTTCATATACCTGAGAGGAAATAAAAACTGGGAGTCAATATTGGTTCAAGTCTGGTTGGAAATTCTTGAACATTGGGAACTTAGCTTAGAGCTGAGGAAAAGCCCAATCTATGCATTTAATAAAAGCTTCGTTTCGAGCTTGAGTGTCACATATTGACTCATGTCTGACTTCCGGCCTTTGCACAAGCAAGTAAATATGAATTTATTTTCATCGGTAGTTCGCGATTTTCGAACTATGATAGTACTATGGTAGTTTTACCTTAATCGATCTTTGATATGCTGATGGTTGTTATGATGTTGTTACGTCTAAGGATCTTACGAGAGGGTATTTAATAACGGATTTACCACAATAGGCTTAAATCAATTTCATATGATCATTTTCTGTACTACTATAACATCAAAAACACATAAATATGAATTACCAATCAACTTGGTTCATTATCATTGGCTTTCGCCTTTTCTGACAGTTGATTTAGTAACGTGTGTATACGTGTGAAATACTTTGGAATGTATTGATATTATTGATTCATTTTGTACAAATATATTTATCAGATGAATTTGTGTAAGGCATATTGATGGATATAAACCAAAAAACAGTACAGTAATAATCAAATAATGATTGACATTATTTAGTCTAGTCAACATGCTCAAATTAGTGAAATGTAGAAAAACTGGTCGTAAAAATACGTTATTTATCATCTTAGGTTAACGCTGAAAATAGGTCATTTGCGTCATTTTTATATTGTTGTAATATCGTCAAAAGCGAGTATCTCAATTGTCTAATTTGTTGAAAAATTTTAACTTTAAGGTAAATTTCCAAGTTCTTTAGAGTGCTTAAAATACACCACAATTTTTTCAAATTTTTTAAATCATATACAACATAAAAATTTTGCAAAAAGACCCATTTTCAGCGTTAAATTAAAGTTATAAAAAATGGAGATTCAAGTTTTCGTGAATGGGAATTTTTCCTCTTTAAGAATCTTCCTTGGACGTAGAAAGTTCCTTGGATATAAATATTTTAGGGAATATTGGCAAAAAACGAAACATCTTTTTTTTTTCATTTTTAATTGTTGATAACTTTTACAATTTTTTATGTACTAAAAAATGCTTCTAGTACATTTTTCTAGACATCAGTCCGAATCCAAAGAGCTACCACACGTATTTTTACGACGTTCGAGTATTTCTATATTTCACCAATTTGAACATGTTCACTAGACTAATTCATTCAAATTGTATAATTAATGAATTCACTCCAACATACTTTTACAAATAGTGAAATATGTAATAAGGAAAACTATCAAAGCAACAATACCATGATTATTGATTACAACAAACGACTGCTTTTCAACAAATAATATTTACACATCAATAAATAAGCATGTCGTTATAATGACCAACCGAACTGGATTATCTATCTGTATCTACACGGAGAACTTATTCTGAATAAAAATGAGATCTTTCAACTCTGAAAAGTATAACCGTCTTTATACCATATATATATAAAATATATCAAGGTATACTGAGCTTTGTCCCAAGTGTATAACGCTTAAAAATATCGTTACGAACAAAATTTAAAAGTAAAAGTGTTCCTAAAATCCATTTGCGGTTGTTCTTTCGCCTGGCTGCCTGTCCGTTTGACAACACGATAAGTCAAAAACGAAAAAAGATATCAAGTCAGGTCAAATTCGTAAATGAGCAACATATGTCAATTGGGTCTTGGTCCGTAGGACCCATCTTGTAAACTGTCAGAGAAAGAACAAAAGTTTGAATGTAAAAAATGTTCCTTATCTAAAAATAGACAACTTTTTCGCAAACATCACTGTTTATCCGTGAGAGCGCAAATTAGGCGCAAATTATTTGATATGTATTATACGAGAATATCAGCTATGCATCTATGATATGTATGTATTATATGTGGTTCTCTTTGAGTTTGCCAAAAAAGTTTTAACTCACATTTTGTTTTCTCGCCTATTTGATGTTACTCAACAATTTAAGTTACTCAACAAACAACAACATTATACAACATTTCGAATCACAAATTCATTCATCGTCAATGAGTAAGGACAGCGCCATTGTACGGTTATTATAACATGCATTAATTATATTATCAAAGGAGGTAAATTATGCATATTTATGTCGTTGTTATACTCCCTGACTCAAAACTAATTGAACATAGGTGAGTAATAGAAAGTTTAATTATAATTAAACTGATGAACATGAATAATTATTCTCGCAAATTTTCGTTATCTAGTTGTTGAAATATCTAAATAATCCAATTTATTATTTATCTTCTACTTTAATCACGCCAGTGGATATTTTTTTCACGACGCAATTTCGGAAAAATTAAACTAAGGTGACGGTGACTTTAAAAATCGTTTAAAAATAAATTTTTTATCATAACTGGGAAGAAACAGTGCTTTTAAATAAAAATATAAAAAACATGCTTTATTGCCCTAAAAAATGAATAGTTATTTGTAATTTTAATTGTTAAAATTCAAAGCGTGGGATGCTTCATTCACTTTGACTTGCTCGATTGCATCCGATTTTCGTTAAGCTTATTAGGACTTCCGAAAAATATTTCCAACATAAATTAATTTTTTTAAACTCGAAATCAGTTATAAATATGAGTTTATCGCATTTTACATACGGCTTCACCAAGGTCTTTAAGTTAACATAATAAGTCCCTATTAATGCCATTTGCCCTAAAAATTTTTCTATTCCTTCTCCTTGAAAATGTTTTATTTTTCTTATAGGTATTAAACAATAAATTTGATTCAACTTTTTTTAAACATTAATATATGCCAATGCATGTTTACTGTAGACGAGTGTATGTTTTAAATTTAATTCATTAATATACGCTCTCTTGAGAATTCCGTATGTATATTTTCGTTTCTAACTCCTTGTTAGATGTTTCATTCATACCCACTTTGTTAGAAAACGTACACATTTAAAAGTTTATTCCAGTTAATTTATTTAATTTTAATTATTACAGTCAACTAACAGTAGTTTGAACAACTCAAACACTAACTAGAGAAATAAAAACTTGTTTAAAAACAAAGTAACCGAGGCTTATAGCTCTGATTACACTGATAATAGATAAAAAATCTATCATAATTTATACTAATTGGTATATAATCGATGTACATTATTATTCCTTTAAAAGGTTAAAAATTCGGGTTGAACTACAGACATCTATTCTTGGATGTCGAATCAACTGATGTTTGCATTTTTGGAACTATGTTCCTTATCGCACTTATCTGATTTGTTTGCGGGCTGAGAGGCTAGACCAAAAAAAATGAAACAAATGTATATTATTATCTCTATGATTGCAAAATATAGTGTTACAAAAAAAACACGTATGTAATAATAATTAAAGCTGTACAATTAATTGATTATGATCTTTGATTTGATAACCTTTGATTATTGTTCATAGATTGCGTTTTATATAAAATTTAAAAAACATGATAATAAAATTGATCATTTTCACTACTTGATAAGCAAAAACTTGAACAAAATTATTAAATACAATTTATTACCATTTCTTCATTGGGCTGGTTATATTCAATAATACATAATTTATATCGAAAGGAACGTAGTTCTTACCGAGTGTCCTCACAACACCTTTCGTTTTTCTTTTTTTGTATCTTTACTTGCAATTGCTCACTGTTGTTTGGCCACTCAAAGACTTAACTTTTAACTCCACAAAACAAGTTAATGCACATTATCCATACTTTTTGGAAAAGGAAACTTATCCGAAAAATAATTTAAAAAATTGAATAAAACAAAATAACCAACACTACTTTTGGGACAATAAATAATACATATTTTTCTGAAATTGTTATACACTAGCGACAAATAGCGTGTTAACGCCAGAAAACCTGTTTTTTTTTTGGTATTTTAAATAGTAACCAGGCAATGATACAAATAACGGTACGGGAAAGAAAATATCCCGTCCTAGGCTAGAAAAGTAATTTTCCCTTAATGTTTCATCATATTTGATTAATTTGTCATATTTATCCGAAGTATCGCTTTTGTTTCACAGTTTCAGAAAATATAGCGAAGCATTTCGTAGGAAAAGTACATTCCCGGAGTCGTATGGTTGCTGCAATTTTCATAGTCGCCCGAGAATGAATTGATTTTCCTACTAAAATTAAAATACTATTTCCTAAAAATTAAAACATCATTAAAGAGAATTTTATATAAAGGCTAATCTACTTAAAGAGAATCATACATCTACTTAAAGAGAATTTTATATAAAGGCTAACAAATAAATAATTTTACATAAAGATTTATTTAAAATAAATTTTCATACAATTTTCGCAAAATTTCGGATTACTTTCGATGTATAATAATGGCACGTTCATTTATTTCAATGAACTTTTAAAAATCCTGTTATAGATTATAGGCATACAATTTCTCTTTCAGAAAACCACAATATTGTCTGATTGTTGAGTCCGCAATTCTTCCAAATATATACAGAAAAATGATTTTCTTGATTCAAGAAAATTTTTTGTATTTTAAAAATATCATGAAATAATTTCTCTTGATAAGTAAATACAGGAACTAAATTTCGTAAAATTTTTCTAACCTTAAATAAATTTCTTTTTGCTTCAAAAAAAAGTTTTTCTTTATTTTAAAATTTTTTGTTCAAGAAAAACTTTTTTGCGCAAAAAAAAAATTTTGTGTGCATATCAGTTATTCTATGAAAAGTTGATTATCATTTCACGATAACGAACATCACTAACAATGAATTTGCACAATTTCAAACTGTTGGATATTTAATTCTCTATTACTAAACAAACCTCTAAATACACCGTCATATATTTCGTCAGATAAAATTTCCGGGCGGCGGATATCGAAGATTACCACTCTCCCTGTATCTTGATTACAAAAAAGTTATAATGCAAAAAACACACATCTCACGGGCTAACAGACCGAAATTTAAAATACCACTTAATTTTGAGACACCCTATATTTAACAAATATTAGATATGAACGAACCTACCTTCAATACTTATCAAACAAATTATTTACATTATTTTATATGAATGGTAGGCAATATAAACACCCCTAAAAAACAACATTTAATATTTATTTTCACAAACATATTTCCCAACAAAAATTTCCAAAATATACATATATATATTCTCATCTTTTCCATCTTTTTATACCATGTATATATGAAATTTACATAGTATATTCAATTTAGTCCCAAGTTTGTAACGCTTAAAAATATTGATGCTACGAACAAAATTTTGGTATAGGTGTTCATAGATCTTATTAACCATTTTCGGCTGACCGTCTGTCCGCCCGTTCGTCTGTGAACACGATAACTCAAAAACGAAAAAAGATATCAAGCTGATATTTTTACAGCGCACTCAGGACGTAAAAAGTGAGGTCATAAGTCATTTGGGTATTGCGTCCGTACGACCCATCTTGTAAACCGTTAAAGATAGAACAAAAGTTTAAGTTTTAAGTTAAATGTAAAAAAAGTTAAATGTATATTAAGTTTAGTTCCATGCTTGTATCGCCTGAAAATTTTGATGCTACGAACAAAATTTTGGTACAGGTGTTCATAAAATCACCTAATTAGTTTGTTTTCGGTTGTCTGTCTGTCAATACGATAACTCAAAAACGAAAAGATATATCATGTTGAAATTTTTATAGCGTGCTTAGGACGTAAAAAGTAAGGCTAAGTTCGTAAATGAGCAACATAGTTCAATTGGGCCTTAGGTCCGTAGGCCATAGCCCCATCTTGTAAACCGTTAGAGATAAAAAAAAACTTTAAATGTAAAAACTGTTCATTATAAAAAAATTAACAACTTTATTATATGGGAATATCAGTTACATTTGTGTGGCTATCTAAGAGTGAATATCTTTCTTTATTTACATGATGTAAAAAAACATACGATTATGTCATCAACACTGTCTATGCATGGTATTTCGACATTTAACTCAGTCAATTGTTTGTTTTCACTTGTTTTGTATGTGTTATAAACATAAAATTTATTTTTTATGTCACATACACAACAATAATGAAAGATATTTAATATAATCCAGCTTTTTTGTTGTGTGTGGGTGGATACATCTAAATAATAAATTATCATAATATAATTTTATAAGGCTGTTTATTCTCTTGTTATTTTTTAGTCATATTTTCCCCGATAAATATAAACTAAAGCAACGTATTGAAGGCCAGCGGAAAGGTACGAGCATGTGTTAAAAATAATAAATCTCTCAGCTCCTAGAACACGATTTATGAAGTTCCAAGATGCCTGTCTAAATTCAATTAGATTAGGAATTTAAGAGTGTTTAAAAAATGGGAATTGAGTTAATTTTAAGCAAGCGCCTTTTCGCTGTATCAACTCTCCAAACTCCCTTTCTCACCCTTTTCTGTGAATATAAACATGAAAAAAGCATTTAATAATAAAAAAAAATTTTAAATAGGGAAATATGACCCTTATGATAGAGCTCTGCTACTGACAATTTTTGTTTTTAATAATACATATTATTCGTCCTAATCGGATTTGTTTTTATATTCCCTATTGCTTTCTGAAATATTTTTTATTGTTTTATATGATATTCTTACCCAAATGACATATTATAAATAAAAACGAAATGTATTGTTTTAAATGTTATAAATTTCAATTTTGTGACCTGTAAATATAAAATATATCAGGCACAAGTTTGTAACGCTCAAAAATATGTATATAGAGTGTTATAAAATCTACTTATTCGTCCATTTCCATTTGTCTAACCGTCTGTCTATCCGTCCGTCATCACAATAACTCGAAAGCGAGAAGAAAGTTTGAGCTGAAATTTTTATGGCGTGTTTAAAAGCCTTTTTATTTATATCATTTTTCCATGAGGGCGCAAAATAGGGTAGAACATAAGGTTTCATTGTCTCCAAAACTATAGAAAAAATTCGTAGCACAGAAGCTGCTTTAACTAAGCGAATTCCATTAAAAAATGGACACAGTTTTCTTAGAGAAAAACTTTTTTTTTATATTTTAAATTTTTTAAGAACTTTTATTGCTAAAACTAATCGTCTAGAGAAAAAAAAAATCACAATAGTACTTTTTTGCTTAAAACTGATCAAAAAATACAAAAACATTTATATTTTGAAAAAATTCAAAATTTTATACTTTAAAACGAAAAGAGATATCAAGATGAAATTTTTATAGCGTGCTTAGGGCGTAAAAAGTGAGGTCGAGTTCGTAAATGAGCAGCATAGGTCATTTGGGTCTTGGTTCTGTAGGACCCAACTTGTAAGCCGTTAGAAATAGAACAGAAGTTCAAATGTAAAAAATGTTCCAAAATAAACAACTTTTGTTTGAAACATTTTTTTTGTAAACATCACTGCTTACCCACGAGGGCGCAAATTAGGTGTAAATTTTATAATATAATTATATGGGAATATCAGTTATGAATGTGTGGCTATCTAAGAGTGGATCAACACTGTCTATACATGGTATTTCAACAATTAACTCAGTCAATTGTTTGTTTTCACTTGTTTTTTATTCAATTTTTATATATTAACTAAACCACCGGAATTAGTAACGTTTGAAAATATATGAAATTTTTTCCATTTTTCTTCACTACATAGTATAAAACAAAGTCGCTTTTTCTGTCCCTATGTCCCTATGTCCCTTTGTACGCTTAAATCTTTGAAACTACGCAACGGATTTTGATGCGGTTTTTTTAATAGATAGAGTGATTCAAGAGGAAGGTTTTTATGTATAATACATCCATATTATAGTAGAGTAAGGGGTTGAAATAGGGGTTGAAAGGGATATGCTTCAAAAACTAAAAAAGTTGTGCATCGATTAAGCTCAAATATTGACACGATATACAACCAGCTTCAAAGATCTATTGTTTTTATATACTTTTAACCTTCGGAGGGTAGGAAGGTGTAGCGAGAAAGTGAGAAGGAATTATCGAATATTTACAAATATACCTAAGTGGGGTATCAAATAAAAGAGCATGACGTGTACATAACAAAACTGTTATCCCACGCAAGGAAATGTGGAGGGAGGGGTGCAAGTGGGGATGTTGCCCAGCAAAGCGGGTAGTTCACAGCTAGTTTTATATAAATAAATTTTTAATTTTTAAGTATATATTTTATTCCTCATAGATTTCTATAAATATTTAACTAATTGCAGGAACCTCACGCACCTTAATTAATTACTTTACTATAAAAAAAAACTTTTTTTTTTTACAGATTTGGTTTACTTAATTAATTGATGATATATGGTAAGCATAATGTTTAATATTAAACAGATATGAATGATATGCATATCAATTAATTATTTTTATATTAATTTGTTTTGTTACAATATATAAACGTGTAGGTTTATTTAATGACACATTAGCATAATTTTAATTAGATTTATTTATCATCCCATCGTGTAATACAAATTCATTTATAGAATAATATGTTAAAATTCTAATACATATGATTAACTTGCCAGAGGAAGTTAATGTTATGGGGCCGATTTTAAAAATCTCCAGTTTTACATATTTCCGCGGTTTCAAGGCCGCAATATCCGAATCAAACCTTCTCAATGTGATTTCTGTGTGTGTTTGTGTACGTATGTGCGTATGTTCATTCGGATTCTTTCCCCTCGATTATCTCACGAAAAAGTTATGACATTAGTAAGTGACTACGCTTATTCGACGCGTAATCGCGTATTTAAGAACTGAAAGCAGAATTAGTTGAGCCGTTTTTTAATGGTAATAAAAAAACTAAAAATACTGAATAAACAGAAATGGAAAAGTGGATCAAACATATAGTTTATGTATGGAGATAAAAATCGTTCCAGCATAAGCTGCAGTACATGTTCGATGAATAATCTATGAATGATAACAAGACCTTTTTTTAATGTTTTTCCTCTTCTGGAAGTAAGTCGTGTGGACTTCACGGGTCGCACTCACACGACTTCAATATCACGCCGACTCTGTACTGTCAATTTATTACTTGAGGCGTTAAGATAATTTTAATGCAAATCTCAGAATTTACCAGAGTTTATCTTACATATCTTTATATGCGTATCACAACTTTCGAGCTGCATTAAAATCCGATGTAATTTTTAATCGAGTTAGAGACATTAAAAGTTCCAAATAAGTTTTTTTTAATTATTTTTAGTTGATAATTTTTAATTTTTGATAATCTCTTAAGAATTTATCTTTAACTAAGTTTAAACTAAAAAGCTGTAGTTAAGAAGTAAAGACAATAGAAAAGTAAATAGCAAAATATTGGGTCGAAAGATATTATAAACGCCGTTTTAGAGGAGTTTTTACCAAAGTATACGCTTATAAATTTCAAGACAAAAAAATCAAAATGTGTAGCTTAGTCAACATTAACCTAAATAAAGTTTGCTAGGATTTTGATGCTTAAGGCATATATCAAACTAATGTGGCTCAAAAAAAAAAATTAGAATTGTCATTTTTTGGCGTAAATAAAATTTGTAAATGCATGTTATTAGCGAAAATTAAAACTAGAAAATGCGGTTGTGGGACCTTCGTTCGGAGTCTCCTTCTATCTATCATAACAAATTCGATATATTTAAACAAAAAAGTGTCACTATACCTCTTTTGATATAAAACAAAGCTCCAAAATTTCAATTTTTGATACTTGCCTTTAGATGGTACTTACTTTTGAAACTAATATTGTTTATCGATAAAGCTTATATTTAGAATTTAGTTCAGGATAAAAATAAATCACTTTGTACGTGAATGCGGTAATAAAAATTGTAATTAAAATCTATATGTTGATTAACAACAATTATAATTAAGTTTTTTTTACAAACAAATTTTTTTTAATTTGTGAATTTTGTTTCCATTTAAAAATTAGTAAGGATATTACAACAACAAAAATAGTTTAAAAATTATTTATTATCTATAGACTATAAAACACTATTAAATATGCAGTTGGAAAAATACGAGCACAGTAAAATAATATTTCAATGATTATTTTTAATACCCAAGGGCTCAATATATTTGTTTCATTAATTTAATCAGTATTTGTACGGAAATTTATTCATTTTTATATATCTATTTAAATCCGTACATACGGTGAAAAAAGGACTAGTTTTTAATACTAGTTGTTAGTACTCAGGAAAATTTTTGTACACTCAAATACTTATTTTCTTGAATTAAGTAGTGATGAGCAAAATGAGTGTCGGTCTTGCAGTCTCGGCCTTGGTCTTCCAAATTTTTCAAGACCAAGATCAATATACTTATCATTTCGATAAGACCAATACCAATAATTGGTCAAGAATCAATTTTTACCAAACTTATTATTGAAAATAATAAATGAACCTCCTAGAGAGAATTTTTCTATGTGGTTTTTTATTATACCTGAGTAAATTTTTCTTTCGCATTTTAAGTAAAACCAGATAAATAAAGAAAAAACAATAACTAATCTACTAACTTTCGGTATAACACAGTTCGGATGCGCAGGCTTTGATTATCTGGTCTCATCGTTTTATATAAATAATAAAAAACTTCAAAAATTCTGAAGATTAAACAGTTCTGATAAAAGATTAAAAACAAGACTCGATTTACCTAGACCAAGACTAAGATAACTTTTGTAAGATCAAGATCAAGACTTATCTCTACAAGGCCAATACTCGATTCTACAAGACCAAGGCATATTTTTGCATGATCAAGATCAAGACCAAGTTTAAAACTAATAGTGCAAGACCAAAACCAAAGATACAATAGTCAAGATCAAGACAAAGATAAGTATGATCTTGGTCTCGCTGATCACTACACTTAAATATTGAGATTGTAGCAATATCTGAGAAACGGCTCAATTTAGGGCAACTTTTGACTTAAATAAAAAATTGCACTCTGTGTCTAGAACTCGAATGGCCTAATTGGTAGGGCGCTTGACATGAATCCAAGAAGTCCGGATTCGAATCCTGGTTCGAGTGTATTTTTTTCAATTCTCTTTAATTAAGATTACTAAACAAGATATTTGTCAATATTTAGTTTACGCTGTATATATCATATTAAAAATCATCAATAATAATCGAGAGACCATGATGTAAATAAATATCGTATACATGATTAAAAGTAAACAAAAACAAAAAGTAATAAAAGAAATTGTATTTATATTTACTTCAATATTGATATGGATATCCAGTAATTTTTTTTACTGTGTAATAATATAAATAGGGATTTTATAGAATTTAGCTAGTACATGGATGTTATAAACGTAATTGATTATGATGAACGGTTGCACCATATTTTTTATCTGTGAAATGATTCATTTTTTTTTTCAAATCGAGTAACACCAGATAATTCAACACAAAATAATACTTATAATTGATGTGTAATTATCATGATTCAATTTTTTAACATAATATTTATTAAAATAAAATATAAAAATTGCAACACAAAAAAACAATGTATTAACACTTTCAAACAAATATTATCAAAACTAATCGTATTTACTAAAAAAACCCAAAAAATGTATTTTAACTTCCGACCAATTAAAAATTTCCAACAAATTTATAGTTTATGGTCTCGACAGATTACGCAGGAGTGTGGCTAATTTTTATACGAAATTTGGCTTTTTGTAGGAAATTAATATACTATATAGAATCGTCAAAGATTCAAGAGCAAACTGAGAATTTTTGAAACAAAGTAAAAAGTCAGTACTACTCTACGGTTGCCAAACATGGAGAGTTACTAAAACCATCTCTAGCAAAATACAGACATTCATTATCAACTGTCTTAGAGAAATACTAAACATCTTTTGGCCAAATACGATGTCCAATGTTAACTTGTAAAAGAAAACAAATCAAACACCCATAGCAGACGCCATCAAGCATAGGAAGTTTGGCTGGACCGGCCATATGCTAAGAAAATGCATCAACTGGCGAAGAACAGTAGAAAAAGAGGCAGAACTGGAAGGCAAAACCTGGAGTGAAGTCAAGAGTCTGGCCAGCAATCGTGTTCGCTGGAGATCCTTTGTTGCGGCCCTGTGTCCCCCTAGGGATTAAAGGCATTAAGTCAAGTTATATAGAATCGTATGTTACCAAATTCAAATCGAGTCCTCTGTTTAGTGATGCCGCGAGAAATGAGAAAAACGATATTTTCTATATAGTCTCGTTTTTATATATATTAATATATAATATAGCCTACGGTTTTATATAGTATCTTAATTTTCTATGAAAAGCCAAAGGCCAAAAATTCGTACGGAAATTGCTCACACCCCTGCGTAGTTTGTCGGGGTGTAAACTATTATTATCTTGAAACTTTGAAATTGGTGGGTAGTTAAAATTTTTTAGTGTTTTTAAGTGAATATCATATAAATAAAAAGAGATGTACGGATAACAAAAATTCGAGAACTAATGACCTTCTCGAGAGATTTTCAAATCAATGATTATTAATTTGTAATCTTTGAAAATTTACTATTCAGTCAAATATAAATTATTTAATATCAAAAACAGAGAAGACATACACACGAGTGTAAATAAAAATAAAATTGCAATTATTTAGTTTTATGCATAAAAGATTAATCGATTTTTTTGAAAATAACAATAAGATAGATTATCTTATGAAAATAAATAAACATGTATGTTTGAATTTAAACCCATGTAGGAGACATACAAAATTATTTATCAAATATATTTCTTTTTAAACAATTTGTGTAGACGCCACACAACCTCTGTGTATAAAAATAGAAGTTCTTTGGCACTACGAAAAAAAGCTTTTGAGCTCGATCCAAGTCCGAGTTGTATTATTGACATATCTTGCATTCACTATAAAGAATAGAAGACTAAGTGCTATAGAGTAAGACTACGAACACCGGTAGTAGTTATCTTAGGGTACATTAGTGTATGTTCCATATAACTACAGGATATTATATCATATCATGGATCACATGATATTAGCAAATGGTTTTCAAAAATACAAAATTAAGTTTGATTCTAGGAACTATACTTTGTTTTAGAGTTCGTACAAAACGAAGTGGCACCGAGCAAGAGAGAGTGTATGATGTATATGTATGTGCACTCGTATCTACACTCTCTCTTGCTCGGTGCCACTTCGTTTTGTACGAACTCTACAATTTGTATAATATTTAAGACATTACAGAAACGTAAATATATATATTTTAGCCTGTATGTGGAGGTATAACTTTGTTTTAAATATTTGTTTTGTGTTGGAAGCTAAGTTAAAAATAGAAATTAAATCCCACGCACACATTACCATTTTTAATATTCAGTATGTCATCATCAAATGGACCTTGGCCTCAGATAACAAATAAATAACATAAGAATAACATAAGAAATATACACGTACAATTTCATTATACATTTTAAACATACTTTATACATATATGTATACCTGACTAAACCGTTTATATTGTTACTAGCTTGATACCTGCCCGCTTCACTGGGCTTAAAAGTAAAAACCACCGCTTTATAGCCTCCACCTCTCATGATCTCACTTATTCCCTTTCATTACACTCGAAGGAATTGTTTGAAGTGTAAAATAGTCGTAATTCATTGAGTATATTAGAAAAGAAGGCCATAAATTGTTTGTCATTTATACAATAACAAATTTTTACAGAAATCTTTAATTTATGGTTTAAAATGTCAGAATAAATTTAATTTTTTTAATTTCGTTTTTAAATATATCTTTATAAATTATAGCTCATGTGTTATTCTGATGTATGAGCTATATTGTTGTACAGTTTCATTCAAATCCATTCGCTAGTTTTTGCGTGAAAGCGTAACAAACAAACAAACATCCTTTCTTTCACATTTATAATATATAGTATAGGGATATTGGGATAAAGATTTAGTGTATGTTTCAGTCATACAGATTATAGTGGTTTTAAACTGAATAATGTCTCGCATAAAATTATACGATCATTAGGGAAATATTGATAATAACGAAAATAAAATTCTTTCTATTTTTTAAAATAAAAACTAATATGTCAAATTTTCTGAATATATATTGAGGGGTAGGCAGAAGAACTAAAAAAAGGCGATTAAAATTTTTTTTCGCTGAAAAATTGTATTTTTAACCCCCGAACTAAAATAAAAGGGGGTGTTATAAGTTTGACCGCAATATGTGTGTTTATATAATCATATGTTTCGTTAACTATAACATACTAAAAATTCGGATCATTGTCTGCTAATTTATTTTTTCTATTACTACCGAGTCATCTTTAAAATTACTACTGAATCATATCTTGTATACAAAATTGTGTATTGTAAAACTTATGTTATGTTATATTTGGAGTTTTCTTCTAATGTATGTTTAAACTTACTTGTATGTCAGCATGTCCCTTGTTTGACTCTTGACTTTGTTTATAACAAATTTTTCAAATATCTTTTATTTTTACTTCACAAACCAAACAAACAAACTCAATGTGCATTATATATTTCAGTATCTTGATTTTCAATTATTTCAAATATTTTAACATTTTCACAAATAAAAAAACTACTAAATACCAAAAATATTTTATATCGGTACACGTACTATGGTTGACCATATCCTACATGGTTCGTGTCGTTCGAATGTCTACCTGTCTCTCCAGTTAGAAAATTTAGGTATATGTCACAAGTATTTCCGATGAGGCAAAAAGCTGAAAATTACAATCCCTCTTTCCCTCTGTAGTCTTCTCCATTAATTTTACGACAAGGAAAAATTACTAAAATTTGTTACAGATAGCTAAAATCAGCACGTATTATATATTCAGCACATTGCGTGTTCAGTTATTTTCCTATTTATTAAATCATCTTTGAAGTAAGTTCTGATCGATTTTAAACATTCGGTATTAATATCTCCTCTACCACTGAATATTTTATCCTAAATCGATGAAAAGCAGGAGACACAACGTGTAAAAGAGATTGATTTCAGTTCTAAACTAAAATTGATTTCAGTTCTGAGCATTTAAAAAGTTCATTGATTCAAATTAAGTTGTTTTTAGTAAGCTGAGCATTTATAAAATTTGGGACTCTCCAGAAAAAAAATGATAATTAACAGTATCATTTTATACATGATTAATGAAAACAGATCACAATTTGAAAAAAATAACTTTTCGCATTTTTGCGTTTCAAGTCGCCTCGACACAGCCGCAGGGCCCGTGTTCCATGGAACACTGTGAACATTGGTAGTTACGCCACTGTTATAGAGTGCTGAGAAGTATTTTAATGTTGATTAAAATTTGAGGAAATTTACAAGTAAATTTCGTGAATAATGTTTCAAATTTTTCAAGCTTTTAATGTTGCTTTTTGTGCAAATATTTTTAGGAGCCGTGCTTTATCCAGTTTTTTACTTTCAATTGGCAGAAAATTCTAGTACAGGTTCATTAAAAAGACATGAGTGATTCGAAAACTTTTCAACTCGCAGAGGAAAGAGCCTAAATATTATGAATCAATAAAATGAAATATAGGAGAACCGAAAAATTGATTTTATAAGCTTTTTTCGTTACAATATTTAAAATATTTAAATATTTTAATGTAAATGGCAGGCAAAAAATGTACGTTTCATGTTCCAAGACTACACAATTTAATACAACCCATTCATTCATTATTAATGCTTTGCAAATAGTCGATCTGTATAATTTCCTTACCATCTTTCTGATTCAAGCAACCGTACTATTCTGAAGAAACTTTTTAAATATTTATAAAATATATTTAGTATATCAGTTTTCCACAACGATGGTTCCATGACTTCCGAACCTAAATAAATACAGATTCAAACAATCTTGATATGCATATAGGTATTTGAAAGCTTATATGAAAATTTCATGGAAAATTGTGGTTTTATTCGAACATATATAAAAGTTGTTTATTTGTAATGATTTTGCTGGTACATTGAAACTTCAAGTACATAAATCGCAACAATAATAAAATAAAGCTGGATTACAATCCACTTGTGAAGATTATAATTTTTCCATTTGCAAACGATTATATTTTATATTAAGGGCAATTCCCAGCATTTTTTGATTCTTGACGTTTTTTAACTAGCCTCATCATTTTCGAGATATAAGCATTTGAAAAACGAATTTCCGACAAAAATTTTTGTACTTTATTTTTTTCAAACGCTTTTATATCGAAAACAGTGAGGTTTCGTGAAAATTGTCACGAGTCAAAAATTACTTAAAATCATCTTTATTTTCCACAATAAAGAGTTTTCGGCAAAAATTCGCATTTTATTTTTTCGAATGCTTATATTTCGAAAACGATAATTCTAAGTAAAAAATGTCAGGAATCAAAAAATGCTGAAAATCGTCCATAAAATAAAATACAATCGTCTTTTTTTAATATAGAGTAAAGAATGTAGTGTCCGTAAGTAGGGTACTTCTGTCTTGCCCGGTTGGGGAAATGTCTTGAAAAATAAGCAGCACAGATAATTTCTCTAGCTAAATTCAGATTTGGCTGTATTTAATGGAAGGTATGTTTACTATGTATGATCCATGTAAGTAGTACTATCATTGACCAGTAGAATAGGAGCAGTAAAGTACAATTGTACAAAATTGTTAGGTGTTCGTATTCACAGGATAATTAAGGTAATTTTGATTATGCACATAGTACGTGGTGACTAAAGTTATTGTTATGACATCTAAAGTTAAGTATATATATATTCCATTTAAAACATTCTCTGCAATATCTAAAACTTGACCTTATTTTAACAAGCATATTTGGATGGTAGAAAGATAGTGATCATTTTTCTAGTATCATTTTACTTAAAATAAGTATCAAATTTATGGAAATATATCGTTAAATATTGTTTTTATGTCAGACTCATTACTTACGAAAAATTTTATTCCAAAATTAAGTCGATTCGAAAAATGACATTTCATTTTTCAACACTTTCGGCTGTTTTAAACATTATGCTTTTTATTTCTACGTTTTTTGCTGTCACTGAATTTCTTTTAACATATATGACAAGCAAAAAACTTCGTTGAAATACAAAAATCGAAAAAAGATTAAAACTTAAAACTAAAAGTTTTAGGGAAAGGAGGGGGGGTGTTTGAAAATAGAAAATTTTGTTTAATTATTTACCTTACGATATTTCGAAAAACAAGCCTGATTTCGAATAAATTTATTATTATTTTTCGTCTTCATTCATGAAGTTATGATCCAATTCATCATCAAAGTTAAAAATAAGGTACAAATAATTTCAACCCTAAATCTAAAATTGCCTTGGTGCTCATACTATCTTAAGAGTTTTTCAAAATTTCACCATTGATAATGAATTTAGGCGAAAAGTAAGAATACAAATTTTTGATACTTAATGGTCAAAATACCGAAGACTTAATAATTAACCACAATTTTCAATCTTTGATATTTTGAAAACAAAGCCACTCATGTTATATCATAATTCATCATCAAAATTTGAAAATGTATTGTTTTTTAAATTTTATACCCGAAACTTAATAAAGTCGGTTGACTTTTTCTTGTTTTTTATTAAGGTTAATTAGATAGTTCCTTTTTCATTTTTGACGGCCAAATCTGGTTGAATACAAATTATCCGTCTATTTGCCGTTTTGCCATAAGACCAAAATAAAATATTCCTACTTTTGAAATAAATTTATTTATTTAAAAATAAAAAAAGCAAAACTAAAATTTTCAGAAATCGTTTTAAACTGTATGTAAAAAAAGAATCAAGATTTTTACTTCCCTGTTAATAATATATCTTTTTTAAGTATTATTTTTTCAATACATAAAAAGAATTTATACATCTAGCTGAACAAGTTTTTTATTTATTAATTTTAAATGTTCAATTCATTAACTAAATAATTATGAATATTATTAATTTATGAACAGATGTTTTTAGAAATACAAAAAAATCATCATTTTAATATCACTTATTAATATTATTAATTTATTATTATATATGAGTATATACATAATATTATAAAGTTTTACAATAATAATAGTTATTGTATTTGATGTTTAAATAATAAATTATTCCTTTGTTAAATCATATTTTAAATAATAATTTATTTTAATTTTTTTTTTTTTATTATTTGAAAATATTAATTAAATAGATATACGATTATAATAAACATTATTATAATATGAAAATTTATGCTTTTTTTTGCCTTGTTACTTTTTTCATTCACAAATAAATAAAAAATATATTTCCAATAAAAATATAATTAATCAGTAGCACCGATATGTCTGGTTAAATAAATATTTTAATTACTTTTATGAATACTATATACGGTATGTACTTCTATATCTTATATATAGGATAGATTATTACTATTGACAAAGAATCGAATGTAAGATCCTTTGCACAAAAATAAATTTAAAAAAAGATCGAGAGTCCCAGTAGGAACTATATTCCTATCGTACCATTATAAATTTAGCGCTTACTTTTTTTAGTTACAAGATATTTTTCTGAAAATTTAAGGTATTAATTTTAGAAGTCAAACTTGTTTGATTCTTTAAAGAATTTAATTTTATATCTACTTTTAGTTTTTACTGTATAAGATGATTGTAGTATTAGTTTAAAAAAGACATACTTCTGATGAAGTAGTCAACCCAATATGTGAGTACATTAAGTTTGGTTTGATTGGGATATTTATAATGACATAACATATAAATTGCATTGTACTTACTTCCCTGCTTTCTTTATCTTCTGATAACTTTCACAACTCAGTTGTCTTAAATGATATAACATAAAATTTTGACAAAAAATACAAATTGACAGTAATAAAAAGATTTTTGCATTTTTCCAAAATTCATGGCAACCTGAATCGGTTGAAAAAGTTTTAGTTTCCTAGGTTAGCTAGATATCGGTTTTTGGTGTCTGTTGGAGGTTTTTTTGGTTTTAACTCCCAACCAACAAACAAATACCGTACGATAAGGAACTTAGTTCCAAAACTAATGTAAGATTCTTTGCATGTAAAAAAGGACTGTGTTTCAACATCTCAAAATTATTCTCTAATACATGAATATTCCCTATTATTTTATGATGCATTCTACCCATCCGATAGTTTTTATTGCTTACACTTTTACCTAAATATAATTCTGAATATGTTGCAGCAAATCGTATGTCAATACGATTCAAAATTTTTGTAGCGAGTAAACAATGGATGTTAAAATTTTTCTCTTTAAAATAACGTTTCCTGTTTTTTTATATATATTTCTACAAAATACAACCTGTATGAGTATGAATATTTTTATGTTCATTTTTAATTATTTTTATTTTAAATACATTTTTTCTGTTTGTAGTTTAAGCCCTATGGACGATTTTAAAAATATAACAACTACAAAAATGTTACAGAAAAATATTCGTATTAGAAACAAAATTTTCGAATAATTTTCTATCACTTAGTCTTGATTCACTTTCTGAATATACCTACGACAAAAGCGGTACAATGTAGTAGGTACCTGGGATGTGATGCATGTGTAAGATGCCACAAACAAATGGCAAACAAGATTTATCAACACATAACACGTAATGCTATGATTAATGGCAAAACCTTCACAACGTGAAGCCAGCTAGCTGTAGTTTCATCGGTTTTTAAAATTTGTCATTATGTTCGATCTGCTAAGTAGGTATATGACATATTTAGTTTAAAAAAAAAAAATTATTTGACCAATAAAGGAATTCACATCATTTAAAATATGAATACTCTCAATTAAATTATCTTTCAAACAAAACAAAAAAATTCAGTTTGTCCATTTAGGAGGCCTCAAACAGACACACAGATACACAGGCACGTTAAACTTATATCACGACTCTTTTAAGTCGGGGGTTAAAAACAAGTAAAATTTATTGATCCGAATAAAATATCTATTATATATATTTCGATTGTGTAGTCACTGTACTCCTCCTAAGCGGACGGACCGATTTTGATGATTTTGTGTGTGTGTGTTCAAGTGGAACCGACGATGATTTAGATTTCACTCTATTCGGTCCACTACAACTGTTTTTAAGAGTTTCGGAACAAAAAAATTAAAATGTATTCAATAAATGGTGGGCGCGAATATAAATCACATATTTCATTATATTACAACATACTATGGAAATAAGAATTAATTTTTTTACCGGTTTAATAATATTAATATCTGGATGACCGAGCTTTGCTCGGGATTCTTAAAAAGACACAAATTTTATCACTAATAGAAGACCGTTTTAAATGTCTCCACACAAATACCAATTTGAATGTCCCGGTAATGTATTTTATTTCATTAACTACGATATACACCAATAGATGTCAGGAAGAGTCATATTTTGCGATGTATGTTTCAGTCTTTCATGAAAAAACGAATAAAACGACCTTTTTTTAAAATGAAACCTTGTTAGATCGACTTATCGCCCCAAAAAACCACTACATACTCATTTTCATGAAAATCGCTGGAGCCATTTCCAAGATCGTTGATATATATATATATATATTATATATATATATATATACAAGAATTGCTCGTTTAAATATATAAGATAAAAAAAAGGTTTATCTTGGGTATGTTGAGTAAATAATGAATATTATCGCACATTATAGCTAATAAATTTATAATCTTTGAAATTATTAGATGGTTATTACTGTGCTTATATTTATAATTAACATTTTCTTTTAAATTTCCCTTATTCTTTTAAACTTCAACCATTTGGCATAATCCAATAAATATAAAACTAAATAAAGATTATACAACAAATATTACTGGGAAATCTTCTTTTTGATATAAAAGAAATAATCTAAAAGGGGCGAATATTTTGTATTTATTTTTGTATAAAAACATTAAAAAATATATTTAAATGATTTATTTTCAGAATCTTCTAATGACAGCCTAAGTCGTATTAAATTCACTGCCTGTATAATAAAATCTTACAAAAAAAAAGTTGATAAAAAATGTCTATTCAGCTTATTATTAAAATGTTTGCAAATAAATAAATTGGGTACTTGAATCTGTTCAAATTCTCTGACTATGACAAATAATCCACTTGCGTTCATTTTATTTCAAAATTTTACAAAAGTTTTTCTCGTTATTTTTTCCTTATCAATACACGAATCAATAAATTTTGTTTTCTAAATTTTTTTTATACTTATTTGAATGATAAAAGTCTGTAATTGACTTAACTAGTAAAAAATGTTTAACGTTTTTCAATAAAAAAAAAATGACATCAATGTCAGTCACAATATAATTACTAGAGACAAACAGTCTACTTTTTTCATTTTCAATCTTTATTATAAATATTTTATCATAAATTTCCGTTCTAATTGAGAAATATAATAAAATTGTATACCAAAAGTGTCTACTCAGAAATAGTTCTAAAGATTTGTAAATATGAAGAAGTGGTGGAAATCAAACCTAGGCAATAATAAACTCCTTCATAAGCTAATACAGGCCATTTTTGTACTATCTAGAGATACCAATATCACTTGTATGACAGAATTCATGCGTTAAGCAATGCATCTAAGTGAGAGGTATTATACACATGTGTTGAGCATGTAGTTGTAAGACTACAGATACGATACGACAGATCTTCTTTTGTGTGCATGCAGAGAGTGGGAGTTTTGTTGCATACAAATATTATTAATTGATATACACAAGTATATATATACCTCTCAGTTAGATGCACTGCTTAACTAATGTATTCTGTCATACTAGTGATATTGGTATCCCTAGATGGTCCAAAAACGGATTGTATATGGCGCAATATTTGCCTAAAGAAGAATTTAGAAAACTTGTATTCTTTTGTAAGCATCTATAAAAAATAAATTGTGTCGAAAAACAAAGACTGGTTCAAGTGAACAGTGACGGAGAAAATGAGACATTAAGAATTATTAGAATCCATAATTTCAGAAAGTTTGGTCGAAAACCATTTTCCGTAAGATTTATCCTTCGTTGGCCCGTGAGTGTTTGTGTGTAATAACAGATACTTTTTCCAATTTTATCTATTAATGCTTCCATCGATTCCAACGAACATTTAACTTAATATTTATATAAAATTGAGGTTTGAAAATATAATGTAAGTTGGTGTAAAAGCAGGGAAGTAAACTATATATTTTTTCAATATAGTAGTTGCCTGATGTCGAATTTGCCATTGGTATTACGCATAAAAATGTAAAACTAGACCTGACACCAAGACAAAAAAACGAAGAAGTTATAAGCATTAAAATATCTGTTTCCCATCTCCTTTTTGCAAAACAAAGTTTTATATGTATTTTATATGTATCTCTATGGTGATATCGGACAATGAACACACTAACCAATATCTTCCTGTCTGTTTTATAGGAATTTTAAACGTTCATATTTTGTGTACTTCTGAAGATTTTCAAAAACCAACTTCACTTTTCTGCCCAGCCCGTGCAGTGAGAATTCTTCACCTGAAGTGATAAAAAAATTTAATCAACATGCCTATTGTTTTAAAAAATCTGTTTTTGCAATTGAAATATAGTTTGTGTTTTACAAATGTTCAGATATTATATTTTTATAGCTGTCACATATCATTTGACTGTCACATTTTTCGAAATTCATAACTCATATGCATTCATTCATTCTTGTTGAATTTATTATGTGAATTATTAATGAAATTTAGTAGTATTTAACTATTCAACCATTTTGAAATGGTTTTATTTTTCAATCCATATTCACATTTTAACGATAAAATTGTTAATAAAATTTATAAATTCAGATACATAAATTGACATATATTTTTTCATGTAGGGTGGCACAGCAAGACCAGATGTGGACATCCCTCAGGCACGTGCCTAGGGATGTGAGGCTACAAAGGGCACGCATCCCTGACAGTTTTTAAACAAAGAGAAAAGTAATTTATATGAATTCAATTGTGTAAGAATATAAAAGATCCCTATTTCTGTAGAATTATAGAGATTCCGAAGCGTGCTTCGTCTTCTTGCTATTTCCTACTTCTTCATGCAACAAATAAAGAACGGTTTATGATGAAACTGAAATTTGACATGTAGGTAGCTGGAGATCCAGATTTACACAATAAGGAAATTTACACTGGATGGAGCCTCACACAGGCGAAACTGCGCCACAGAGCTAGTTATTATATAAGTACTAGTTCACTTCCTACAGGAAGTTAATATAATGGGGCCGATTTTGAAAATCTCCAGTTTTACATATTTCCGCGGTTTCAAGGCCGCAATATCCGAATCAAACCTTTTCAATGTGATGTCTGTGTGTGTGTGTGTGTGTGTGTGTGTGTGTGTGTGTGTACGTATGTGCGTATGTTCGTTCAGATTCTTTCGACTCGATTATCTCGCGAACCAATTATGACATTAACACTTGACTGGTCTTATTCGACGCGTAATCGCTTATTTAAGAACTGAAATAGTTCTCAACAGAATTAGCTGAGCTTTTTTTTAATGGTAATAAAAAAATTCGGAAAAAACTTATAAACAGAATCTGAAAAGTGGATAAAACACATCATTTATCTATGGAGATAATGATCGTTCCAGCATAAGCTGCAGTACATGTTCGAAGAATAATCTATGAAGACTAACAAGACCATTCTTTTCCCCTCTGGGAAGTTAGTCGTGTGGACTACAGGGGTCGTGTGGACTTCAGTACCACACCGACTGTGTTCTACCCATTTATTAAAATTTATAATGTATGGCCGCTAGAGTGCCGGAGTGGTTCTTTTCTAGAGGTTCTCTCAACATTTAATTCGTCTCTGAGAAGGACTTCGTCAATGGATAGATAGCATTAATATAATGACTTTTTCTCAATAATTTCATAACCAGGAAAGCGTTATTTTCTAGATGCAAAATGTTGAAACTTTCGTAAAAAATCCATATTGTTGTAAATAATTCCGGCTACCTAGGATATATCATCATAATTTTCTATGGATTTCCAAACGAACAATGAAATTATTACTAGAATAGTCCTTTATGAATATGGTCATATATATTATGAGTTTATCCAATCAAAGATTGTATAATGTATACTTGCGCTCAATAAAAATGCAACACTACATATCAGATAAATTTGATATTGGTGGTTGAAAAATACACATTTTATAATATGAGTATTGCCATCAAATATGAATGAAGAGTGCATTTTTATTGAGCGCAAGATACATTCTATTCTTTTTGATAGTTGATCCTACCTTTGCATTTGCCCATTTCAACTAGTATGGGTTATTTTCCATACAATATATTTTAAAGAAAAAGTAAAAATAAGGTAACAGCAAGACCAAAACTTTTTCTAACCCAATTTTTTTTAATTCAGCACCTTTTAAGGAAGTGAACAGATAAATCTACCAACACTCTTTCCGAAAAATTAGCAATAAATTTTGGTTAAAATCGACAACAAAAAATTATAGCTTAAGATAATATATTAATTATTCATAGAACTCGCAAGACCAATATAATCAGAATAATGAGCAATGTAATAATTGTATTACTTTTCAGGGCGAGGTTTTAAATTGTATGATTGCCGAAAGACTCAGATTTAAATTTTGTCAAAACTAATAAAACAGTGGAATCGGTAAATTTTCGCTCCTGTGGTTTGTGCTGATTACAAATACATAATATCATATCAGTAAAAAATGATTATTTTTAAACAATTGTCATATTCATTTTCAACAAATGATCTAAAAATATAAAATTATTTTTTCATTCATAAAATTAATTTTATTTTTCTTTAATGGGACATAAATATTATAAAACGGCCTAATAATAATAATTCACGTGATTAATAATCCTAATAGACAAGATAGATTGATGCAGGAAACTTTTGTGATTTTGGTGCATATTTATTCCTTTGGCTATATTTAAACACAATAACTGATTAAACATCAATATCCTAGGATAAACCTACATGAACGCTAGTCTGTAGCCACAGTGAAATATATGTGAATAGTAATTAAAGCTTATCGATGCAAATTATTAATCTATTATAGGTACATTATTATTATATATGGCTTTCAAAAAGTATGGGAACAGTCGAGATACTCGAGAAAAAGGTAATTTGTTTTCAAAAACGAAAAACTTGTATTCAATATTTTTATAAACATTATCTGATGTAATGAAAATCTAATGTATGGAATATGAAAGAAAAATATGTTTTTCCGAATATGCGTACAAGATTTGTAGGTACCGAGCAATTTGATAAATAGCTTGTACTAACTTTTTAGGTGACAAATTTCATTCTATTCATCAAATCAAGGTATCCAAATAATTCAAGAAAGAAAATGAAATTTTAAACTTTTATTCAAAATCGTAAGCCTACAAGTTTCTCGGATTTTTGCTTGCAAACTTTTAAAAAAAGTATCAATATTTGTCAAAAATTAGTAACACATTTATTTCAATGAATGTTTGTAGTAAGTAAATTTTAATTTTATTTCAACGAGCGAAACATAAATTTAGATTAAAAGAAGAGAACTGTTGCTTTTTCAACGAGTTTTCCGTCTCATAGTAATTAATAGTCATTCTGCTATGAATGTTTCTTTATTCGTAAGTAACACAATGATTAGATTAGAATACATAGTGGAACAGGCGCTGGATGGGGTTGAGTGTGCAAAATATGAGTACCGCATTTTGTCAGTTAATTCTTGATCAGAAAAGCTTATAGATTAATATTGTGAATCTTGCCAGAAACCCTATTGGTCCAATTTTTATACCCCCCCCCCTCCAAAGAAACCGTTAAATGAAATTTTTTTTGAATCAAGTAAAAGTTACTCTATGGGTTATTTAACGTCAAAAACTTCTTCGTTTTCGAGATATTAACAGTTTAATGTTTGGAAAAACTCCAAAAAGGAGATTTTAAAAGCTAAAAAAACAGGGCATAAAATGAGGTTTTTGAGTTCCAAAATTATAAAATAATGTTTGAACATCCTGAAGATCTGAAGACTAATACAGGTTACTTCATTCTAGAGGCTCATTTTTCAATTCTTAAGAAGATGTTTAATTCCCATTATTAACAATGAGTAAGACAGAGATACTAAATATTTCAGTCAAACACACTACAGAGATACTAAATATTTCAGTCTTACACACTGTTATTAATAAGAATTATAACATCTTTAAAAAATTAAAAGTTGAGGCTTTAGAATTAAAGAATCTGTAATTTCTTTTCAGAACTTCATAAAAGACGTTCAAACATTATTTTAGAATTTTGATAAGCTCTAAAATATAATTAAAGACCCGTTTTTCAGCTTTTAAAATGGACTTTTTGGAGTTTTTCCAAACATCAAACTGTTAATATCTCGAAAACGAAGACGTTTACGAAAAAATCACATAGAGCTTTTTTGACATTAAATAACCCATAGAATCAAGAGTAACTTTTACTTGATTCAAAAAAGTGCCATTTAACTGTTTCTTTGGAGGGGGGGGGGTATACAAAAATTGGACCACTAGCGTTTCTGGCAAGATTCACAATATTAATCTATAAGCTTTTCTGATGAAGAATCAATTGAACAAATGCGGTACTCATATTTTGCACACTCAATCCCATCCAGCGCCTATTCTATAGGTGAAATATGTGTAATAACACTTGGTATTTGCTTAAAATTATTAATTGTGTAGACATATCATGTCTTAGCTATTATTTAAGATTATTCAATTGTGAAATTACCTTGGAGAGAATATTATTCCAAGTATCACTCTATTTCCTGAAGGATCTATAGGGAAATAATATTGGTATCTAATTGAATCCCGTAAAATACATTATCTTTGAGTGGTGGCATAAATAGAGGTTTTCACTTTGAAGAAGTAAAAAATGTTTGAAGTTTTCTTCTAAAGTTAAAATATGTAAGCAAAATTTAATGCAAAAAAATGGAACAAGAATGGAGCAACATATATTCAATTTCTTATATCACCGAAACTAAACATTTTTGAAAGATCATTTTTAGTTAATTTTTCACCCATAAAAAGGGATAATAAGCAACCCCTCATCCCCCAAAAAAAGAAGCTTAATAAATAAGCTATGAAAAATGAGATTAAAAAGTTTTATTCTCTGAGCTATAAAATATAGCTTGGCTCAAAAGTATGGAAACCCCCAGTTGATTTGGCCATGATATATCCTCCTTGCTGGTATTTATTCATGGTATTTTTCATTTTTTCCCCCGCTTACTCTGCGAGATCTCCAGAAGTTTCCATACTTTTGGGACACCATACTTTTGGGAAGCATAATATATTAATTATAATTAATAGTATCTTTTTGAGATAATAATTTTAATATGTTCCTAGTTCTATAATTGTAAAATTTAACGTAAACTATTTCCTCTTCTCTATGAAGAAATCCGACGCTTACACTCTCTTTATTTCTAAAATTTACTCAATTATTTCATCATCATCTTAACTAGACTGCATTTATTAATCAGGTAATTTTTTTTAATAGTTTTTGTCAAATTTAATTATTTTCTTAAACCTAAATTATGAAAACAAAATCAAGGCCAACCGTTAAAGAAACTTTTAATTGCTTTTCTTCATTATAATTTCAATATAACAACAATGATGACGAAAAATTATTTTCGTTTTCAATTCAGTGTATATTCGACATTTTGAAATTTACTTACCTCGCCTCACTCTCTGACGCCACTTATTAAAAAAAAAAATTGAATAAAAAAATTAGGTCGTATCCGAATATCTTTATACAAAAAAAAATATGTATAAATGTTGGTTATTTATACAAAAAATAAAATATAAATGGGACAATATATTAATTTTTTTAACATTGAATACCAAAAACAAATCTTTATGAACGCCACACTACCTCTACATATACAAATGAAAAATCAAACCTGGCCTTAAGCTAGAGTTTCAAAATATTTTTTCTGTCAATTAAAACTGTTTTTAACCGACTTCAAACAAAAAAGGAGGAGGTTATCAATTCGACTATATTTTTTTTATGTGTGTTACCTCAGAACTTTCGACTGGGTGAACCGATTTTGATGATTCCTTATCTGTTTGAAAGCTGGTGCTTCCCATGTGGTCCCATTATGGTCCAGTTCTGACACTTGCATCCATGAGAAAACCATAAAAGTCTTAAACGACATGAGGGCGAATAACTCAATATCACGCCAACCGATTTCGTAGATTCTTTTTTTAGTGACAAATTAGTTAGTGTACTTCAGATTCACTAAAAATCACAAAATAAAAGAAACTTTTAACAAAAAGAAAACCGACTTCAAAAGATAAACTTTTCCAAAATAAATTAATATGCACTAAAAAGTAAAAAAAATAACGATAATATAATGTAGTTAAAATTATTGTTATTTTTGGAGTCGGTGCGGTGTCAGCCAAGGAAACAACTCTAACAGAACAGTTTGCTACATTAGCTTAGCTGACACCGACTCCAAATGTAATTGTAATTGTATTGTAGTTTAATAAATAAAGATTAACAAATAATGATGTGGGTGGCCTCTGTTATAGGCGTATATGTCAGACAAATGGAGGTTAAACCCCATTATTATTATTATTATAGATACAGAAATTCGTGTTTTTATTAAATGTTCAAAATATAAAAATAACAATTATTATCTATCCTAACACAACAAAATATTAAAATTCGACATATTTTGTATACAATATTAAAATAACACACATTTAATCTCCCAAACAATAATGTGTAAGCATGCAGGTACAACATTAATAAAAATAAATGAATCAATCTGAAATGCTGTGTTTTTCAGCTAAGTATCGTATATAATCCTTTCGTACAGAGTTTAAGAGTTTATGCTATTCGTTTGATGTAGATCAGAAATAGCACCATACATAGCAGATTTACTTAATTCGAACTATAGAACATAATTTCAATTTATTAAAAAAATATAGCCTATATAGGCAATATTTATACGTAAATGTTAAAACTTTTCCAATAAAGAACATTCAAAGTATTATTTGCATATGTATTTCAATTCAACATTCTAAGTTTTTTTAATAGTTTATGCAATCGAGTAATGGGGAAAAATACTTCAAACCCTCTCAAATTTGAAGTTTTGATTGAAGTGATTCAAATCTTGCAAAATGTGTTGAATAGCTTGATGTCGTTTTACTGGCGTTAATTTTTTAACATTTAGTTAATTTTCTTAAATATTTACGATGATAAAAAAATAATTTGAAAAAATTTATGGTTTTTATTTTAAAGCTTTTTCAAAATCACACTGAACATGTTTTGTAATGAATTTTTAAATATTAAATTATTTAGTCCAAAAACAAAAATTTGAACTACAAGTGAAAACAAACAATTGGCTAAGTTAATTGTTGAAATACCATGTATGCACTGTGTTGATTACCTTATCAAATTACACATACATAAATGTCACACATACATAACTGATATTCCCATATAATAAATACTATATAATTTGCGCCCTAACGAGTAAACAGTGATGTTTACGAAAAAAGTTTCAAACAAAAGTTGTTTATTTTTTATAAGGAACATTTTTTATATTTAAACTTTTGTTCTATCTCTAACGGTTTACAAGATGGGTCCTACGAACCCAAAACCCAATTGACCCATGTTACCCATTTACGAACTCGATCTCACTTTTTATGTCCTGAGAACGCTGTAAAAATTTCAGATTGATATCATTTTTCGTTTTTGAGTTATCTTGTTGACAGGTAGAGGGGCAGACAGACGGACAACCGAAAATGGACTAATTAGGTGATTTTATAAACATCTATACCAAAATTTTGTTCGTAGCATCAATATTTTTAAGCGTTACAAACTTGGGACTATTAAGTATACTATGATATATTTCATATATACATGGTGTAAAAATTCGTTGAAGGGGTTTTTATTATTTATATTAATTTGATTGAATTTTGTTAAATTGTAGATTACCTTCCTCTAATATTTGTGTTATCTGAATTGTTTTGTTGTTGATGATGATTATTTTATTCCAGAATCAACAAAAACCTTCGTTAATTAAAATAAAAAAATATTATACAATAAATCGTCTGTAAACATTGTTGTTGCTTTAATTACAAATGCGGAACATGTTCACAAAAAAAAAAAAAAAAAAAAGCAACAACAACAACTTAGGATTAACATTTTTTTTTATTTTAATAAGTTATTATAATTATTCTGTATGTATACATTATTACATATGTATACAATTTCAGCTACAATTCACGTGTACAATTTATATCTTTAGTTTTAGGTACATATGCACACACATCTGTTTAGTTATTTATATGTTATAAATTAAATTTTCACTCAGGATTCAGATAAAAGTATTTGTTTATCTAAAAAAATAATTCGAGGTGAAGTTTATCAAATGAAAGATTTTAAGGGTTTTTATACCATGTATACGATGAAATATATCAAGGTATTAAGTTTAGTCCCACGCTTAAAAATATTGACGCCACGAACAAAATTTTATTATTGGTGTTCATAAAATCACCTAATTAGTCCATTTACGGTTGTCTGTCTGTCTGTCCGTCTGTCATCACGACACTCAAAAACGAAATTTTTTTCAGCGTGCTCAGGTCGTAAAAAGTGAGGTCCAGTTCGTAAATGAGCAACATAGTTCAATTGGGTCTTGGATCCCATCTTGTAAACCGTTATAGATAGAACAAAAGTTTAAATATAAAAAATATTCCTTATATAAAAATAAACAACTTAGGTTTGAAACATGTTTTTGAAAACATCACTGTTTACCCACGAGGACGCAAATTAGAAATATTAAATTAACCCATTCTAAATAACTGTTAGCGATATCTACTTATAAATCTATCAAATTTTATAAAAGTGGTTATAATTCAGCTTGTAAGATTCGACCTAAACAAACTAAATAATGAAAATTGCAGGTTAAATAAAAGGAGTTATTTTTTATTCTATTAAAGCAAAATTGGTACCAAACGTAATTTTTTCTTTTTTACAAGCTTTTATTTAACCTGTGTTTAGTTTGCTTGATTAGGTCAAATGTTGCAAATTGACTAGAATCACATCCTCTATAAATAGCTAACAAAACTCTCCGTTAAATTACCTTTCAAACGAAACCAAAAAATTCAAAATCAGTTCATCCGTTTAAGCGCTACGCTGCCACATACAGATAGACACACATAGCGGTCAAACTCATCCGTTTAGTCATACTCATCTGAGAGGTAACCTGAAAATCCGTAAACGACAGCAAATGGTTTGTTTCCTATTTTGAATATCTAGATTTCATTAATTTTAATATCAAAAAAAAAATTGTATAGAAAAAATAACCGATTGCAAGTTTTGGCAAGTTTTGAAGTTGTTCAAAAGTTACAACGACCCAATTGACCTATGTTGCTCATTTACGAACTTGACCTCACTTTTTACGTCCTAAGCACGCTATAAATTTCAGTTTGATATCTCTTTTCGTTTTTGAGTAATCATGATGACAGACAGAAACCGGAAATGGACTAATTAGGTGATTGTATGAACACTTATACCAAAATTTTGTTCATAGTATCAATATTTTTAAGAGTTACAAACTTATTAGTATACCTCAGTATATTTCATATACATGGTATAAAAATTAACCCCCTAACTTATATATCCCCTCCTTAATCCCCTTAACGATACTAAAGTTATTGAAAATGAGCAATTTTTCAAAAAATTTTATAGCTTAATTATTGAATCCCCTCTCTTTCCTTCGAAATTAAATGTTTTGTTCACCCTATCGAATAGAAAGATGCAGTCGAATTGATTTGATAACCCCTTTTTTTTCGTCGGTTAAGTATAATTAAATTTTTAAATATTATAAATTTCACAATTTTAATGATGTGGTATTTGGTTTGTTACAGATTAGGATGAGTAGTGATGATGTTATAATCTGTCCAGTATGTACATTATTATTATTCCATATAAACAATTCACCATAGAGTATAAGTTGACTGCTTATTTTCCTCGCATGCTGCAAAGGTACGTAGAAAAATTATTATTTACATAACTTTATATTAACCTTTAACAGTGACAAACATTGAATACACACCTACGGGCTAATTATCCTTATTAGTGCTGTCAATGTATGACGAAAAGCACCTGTACTCTGCACTTTTCGATACAGCTTTGAAACTTTGTGAAAAGTTTCTTGGAAGTATAATACTGTGTCCAAAAAATAAGTTGACATTTGAATTTAAACTGCGCGCGTTTGTTGCGCATTATGAATTCCTTCCGCCCGGTCAAACAGTCAACAAGGAATATTATTTGAACGTTATGCGTCATTTAACGTAACGCTATCCGCCTAAAAAGGCCGGAATTGTGGAAAGAAAATTCATGGTTTTTAAACCACAATAATGCACCATCCGATACTGCACTCGTAATTCGTGATCATTTCGTCAAAAACTCAACCCATATCGTTTCGCAATTACCGTATTCACCTGATTTGGTGCTGTGCGACTTCTAGCTGTTCAACAAGCTCAAAAGACCGCTCCGGGGACACTGTTTTTATACGATAGAGGAGATTCAAGCCTCAGCGAATACGGAACTGGAGGCAATCCCGGAAAGTGACTACAACCAGTATTTCGAAGATTGGAAAATCCGTTGGCATTAGTGCATTGCATCGGGAGGGGATTACTTTGAAGGGGTTGAAATTGATTTGGAAGAATAAATAAAGAATTTTCAAAATAAATACACTTTACATAATGTCACCTTGTTTTTTGGGCACAGTAAAATGGAATTTCACCCGATGTAATCAAATTTTTTTTCGATTGTAACAGATATTTATGTTATTCTTTCCCAAAAATAACCTCCCAACACACTTAAACAATAGAAATTAAATATAAATTGAAATATCATTTCCGTATATTTTGAGAAATTTTAACTTTTTTTGAAAAGTGGAAATAATCCGAAGTTAATCTTGGAAGAAATGAAACAAAAATATTTCAATCATGCCGACTAATTTCACTAAATTGACCTGAGGATCTCATTTTTATTCGACTCGTCGTGGTTTAAATACGTGTAATTCATGTATCACATGACGGATGTTGAATTATTTCTGTTTTTCGAAAATTTAATAATATTTTCCAAAAAATGTAATTTTCTTTGTCTTGTAAATGCTTATGGATTTGATATTTATAGTCATTGTATATGTTTTCTTAGATTATTGATTACAAAAAACTACCGAATTCAAATTTGAAATTATTTTGAAATTAAGAATACTATCATCCAGAAATTAGTAGTTTTAACAAATTCCAAAACTTTTTTTTATTTTTTTATTTACAGAAGGTGAGAGGTGAAGAGGCATAATTGCCGCGGCGGCTGGCCATGCGCTCCTCGCGCTCTGGCCACCTGAACTGCCGCCGCCGCTGCAACAACCTCAACAGTTTTAGTAATCAAATATCCGAATCACCATCAACAAATTATAAGAAGAAAATTATTAGAAAGTTTTGTTTTCCATCACCACTTATTGTGCTTGCCGTTGCATTATTGGTAGTACCGCCCCTGCATCCCTTGCCACCAACTTATGCTGCATATGCCGATAAAACAAAAGGACATAAACAATTCAACTTAACAATTGGCTATCTGACAGCAATGAAGGGTGAATTAAGAGACAAGCAGGGGCTGGCAATTTCTGGTGCATTATCGCTAGCACTTGATGAGGTAAAAACAATATTTAAGTAGTCACTTGTTAGTACCTGTAGTTGTCGCTTGGTATAACTACTGAGTTCGATTTTACCGATTGAAATCAAGTTCTCACAATATATTTGTTTTGTGGGCCCGATGGTTATATTCTTATATTACTCAACCCCCCCCCCTCTTTACTGCTACTTCCCGCTGCGTTACATTTGACTTGCGAGAAAAGCAAGTTTAATTATCGAAGGATAATTTCAAGTTGAAAACCAAAAACAGATCAAAAATCTCTTTGATTTCTCCTCCATCTGACCTTTGTGTAGAGAAATAATCACTGTGAGTATAGATACCATAATAATGGGTACAGAAACAAAGGAAGTATATGTGTAACGCCAAGGGAACAATTATTGCTTAAAACTACAGAATTGTACAAGGGTAGCGTTTTTTCGAATTAAGTATGCTATTTGTGACTATAGGCAAGGATAAATGAAACTTTATAACGTACTAATATCGATTTCCTCCATTTATAGATTAACAGTAAACCAACTATTTTACCGAATGTAAATTTAGTATTGCGATGGAATGATACAAGAGGCGAGACAGTTGTGGCTGCACGTGCAATGACGGAAATGATTTGCGATGGTGTTGTGGCATTTTTTGGACCAGAAGGTACATGTCATGTTGAAGCAATCATTGCACAAGCACGTAATATACCAATGCTTAGTTATGTAAGTATAATTTTGAGTTTGTGGCTATTAGTTTAGTTATCTTGTAAAAATTTATCCACTTACATCGTAGTTGACAGTACAATTTTAGTAATGTATGGAATTTTCTTTGATGTAGAAGTTTGACTGCATACATTTTGTTTTTACGACAGTAAAATCTTACAAAAAAAACCTAAACTCGCAAAACGCGATGTAAAGCTTTGGCGCAGTTCAATTCAAAAACTATAAGTTAGTTTTTGAATTTATTAGTTGCCACTATCATTTTGAAAGTATATTAAATTTGAAACAATTGACGCCAACCCACAGCTCTACTTTTGTTTGAAACAATTTTTCAAACCTTTGTTGTCCACTTTCTCGAAAAATATAAAAGATAGAGAGATGAAAATTTGTAGATGGCTTCAACTAGTGAGCCTTATGAAAAATTTTTGATGTTTCTAGAAAAATAATTTGAAAAAATTCAAAATTTTTAAAAAGTATGGCAAATGACGGTCGGAGGCGATGTAAAGCTGAATTTTTAGTATGTTATTTGGATCCCCTCCCCTTGGGCGAGTGTGAAACTACGTTTTGTCAGGAACCTCTCCTAAGAGCTCCAAATAACATACCAAAAAAGCAACTTTACATCGCGTTTTGCGACTTTAATGTAGAATATGACTGGCGTATTTCTTTGTTCTATTAGAATATTGAAAAATTTTTCCTATTCTTTCAAAATAATAAGGGTTGGGTTATATGTATAAAACCTTTTAGTAACTACACATGTAAATAATACCTACTAATAATGATATTCTACACCTTAAAGGTTTAATTAGTTTTTATTTGTGTATTTATTTGGCATTATCATTATTTTTTTAAGACTATAGTAGATAGTAATAAATATTAGTTTTTATTATATTTTCGTAAGACTAATATAATAACTGACGTAATGGTATCTATTACCATTGTAGTATATATACACAAATTAAACAAAGATACATACCTACTATAGATCAAGAGCCAACATGAAAATGTGTAATTTTATGCTCACTTGTGCTCTCTTTTATGCTTTCTTGATCCTGAGAGGAGTATGAACAAGTAATAACTAGATGGCAACAAAAATAGAGTGGTACCTTGGGTAGATGCAAGTAGATTTCATAAACATTTTTTAATCAATTTCAAAAGTGATTAGTTACTATTATCTTAACTAGATATTATCGCATTGAATAAGGGGCCATTGCTGGATAAAAATAACGTAAAAACGTATACGTAAAAAAAGGTATTTGCAATTTGTGATAAGACAATTGTGAACAGTTTTTGTTCATTTCATGAGAATGGTTCAGTCACGACTAGTATTTACGCTAAAAAAATCTTACAAAAAAATCAACTAAAATCGCAAAATACGATATAATGCTACTTTTTTGGTATGTTATTTGGATCACTTAGGAGAGTGTAAAACTACATTTTGCAAGCAAAAAAAGTTGTGCTATCTTCGTAATCCGTGACAAACTGCAATTGAAAATGGAGTAAAAATCAACTGCAGTTGAAAATGGAATAAATATCCGAATCATGTCCAAATTATAAATTATAATAAAGTAGTTAAGCAAAAAATAAGTGTTTAAATTTATTTATTCACACAACATATTTATTAAAATGGAATACCACAAATTAAAGCTCTCTACCATGAATAGAAATATGTCAGCTGTAAAATTGACTCCTACTATAAACAATACGCATTAATCGTTTTCAGACTATGCGCCCAAAATTATATTTAAACGAAAATGGTATAAAATTAATACAGAAGAATTTTATTTAAACTACGCTCGATAAAAATAAAAATATCTCTTGAAGATATTTATCGAGATTCATCCCCGTCTCTTCATCTCAAGGAGATTTTTTGATGCATATTGAGAAGAGAATATATAAAGGGCGAATTAATTGAATGAGCTACATTGAAAAAAAATTGAGGTGCCTTTTTCGAGAATTTTCGAAAAAAAAGTTCTTTCCATCCGCATAAAAAATACTAAATTCGATCAAAGCTACCTTAAAGTAAGCATAGCTTTGCGACAGATTAGAGCAAATTTCCATTTTTTCGTACTGGCTCTTGATTCACTACATGTATGCGATAAATATATCAACTATTGTGTGGGTATTTTCCAAAATGTACATAGTGTTTTTCCTTTTCAAGAATTCAATTTTAATTCATACAATTTTTTATGTATTTGTTTACCTTTATCAAATAAAACATTAAAAAAATATTGTTATACCTTCAAAATGAAAATATAAAGTATTGAATTGAATTGGAATCATCCATAATTTATGTTAATATATTTTTATTTTATTTATTCATTAGCTTATTAACAGTAAAAATTTATCCGACTAAAGGCTAATGTACACCGTTTAGAAAAATTCGAGAAAAACTGTTTTTTATACTGTCGCTTTTTACAACTTTTCTAACGTACAAACCAATATGTTTCTTACTAATTAAAATCGTAATGCAATCAAATTATTTCCTTGCACTTTGTATGTATGTTAAGTACGGATTGGGGCATAAAAACCAAGTGCTTTGTTTTTTGGACAATGGTAGGCCATTAGAATATGATGAGGTTTGCGGACTGTTGCATTTCTATTTCATTTGTCATCAGCGTGGACGCTAAAATAACACAACTCCAGCGTAACTCGTGCTGTAGCAAAGTCACTGACACGCAACTCCAAACAAATACCCCACGATGACAAGTAAGAAACAAATGCTTTGATTTAAGAAATGTATTCCAACATTCAGCACCAGAACACCTCTGTCTTTTCTAATGGCGTTTTTATTACCAACACTGTATAATAATTCCAGAATAGACCGAAAAATGGAGACAGAATTGGATGCTTCATTTTCCCGCTTCTGTCTCAGAAGAGACATTTTGTCTAAAATGAATGTTCAAGGGATAAACTATAAACATTTTCTGTATTTAACTTAACATTCGAGATATTTTCTCACTAATGACTAAAAAGAATCCTGCATCCTGTATGTTATATAATGTGTCCATCTATCCGCTTAAACCTGCGTTTTATCATTTCTACTAACTAATGCCATTTTTAACGTTGGCTAACCCACTCTTCCCAGAATATTTTAATGCAAAAACACATGCCTAACCTATTATCTTATTCCTAGGGGAATTTCGCTTTGTATAATTATAAAATAGAACATCCGTAAATAGTTATCATCTACCCGTTGATAATTGAGTTTTATTAAACCAATTTCAATATAATTTGCACTTTTTAAAAAATATTGTCAGAGTATTTATTTTAATTGCCCCGTTGAAAATCAAAACTAAAATACGGGTGGTTTTTTTCTAACCTGACCAAATGTTTTTCAACAAAATCATTTTTCCCTTTTTAATCAATTATCTTCTTATTTGAATATCGTTCTTTATGATTATATCATGGAGTAAAAAGTTCCTAAGCACAACTTTAACAACAACCCAATAATTGCCCAATACTACTCCTAGCTCCCGGACATGCATATTTTCTTATGTAAAAACTGTATAGATTCATCGCATTTCAGGACAGTGTTTATCAGTAATAAATTCATATGCAAATATGTTCTAGCACGAGAACAGGAATTAATATGAAAAAATTTCTGCTTTACTTGAATTTAATAGAATATAATAATAAATATATCTCCATATAAATAAAATATTTAGCAATGCGGTTAGTTTATTAAATATAATTTATCACGATTATATTCACCCGTATACAAGCAAAAAAACACCTGTTGAAAATATAAAGTACACATGCAGTAAATCTACAAAACGAACTAATCTTTTACCTATTGCTATGTCTATATTTTGTAAGATGAATATATATATACCTTTGTATAAAATGAACAGGGCTGACAGATGGAATAATTGGATAAAAAATCAGAATTATTTGAATCTTCTGTATCCAGCTGGCACTCAAGATTGCCTCGCATAATTGGATACAAAAATCAAAATTCAAATGTCAAGTAATAGATTTCGTGAGTGGCTTCCTTTTGGCGAGTCTACCAACTTTCTGTCTACGACTTTATTCGAAAGTGCTGCGTTTTCAAATGAGCACTACTTAACATACTTAAACTATCGATCTGAAAAACCGCAGCAGTGAATTTGTGGATACTATGACCACTTGCTAACATTAATAATTATTAAATAATAAAATATTTTGTCCGACAAAAATACTGCACCGATGAGTTTCTCTATCATCTCGAACATGCCGTACTTAAGAATTGTTTAATAATTATTAATGTTATCAAATGGTCATAGTGTCCGACAAATTCCTTGTCGCGTTTTAGTCGTAGAGAGAAAGTTGGTAGACTTGGCAATAAAAAGCCACTCACGAAGTTTCAAGTAGTTATTAATCATTTAACAAACCGTGGGACCTTTTCTGTCTCACGGTCCTTAAACTGTTAAACAATTTTACCACCAAAGGAATACATTTTTTACTTGAGGCAAAACTGGTCGTTTATGACAATCCAAAAAATCGAATTAAGTGTTTAGTTATTTTCATATTCTACGTTATTTAAAGTGACCAAAAAAACAACAATTATATAAAAAGATTTGATTCGGAATAATTTCAGTGACCCAACGGAATAAAAAGGTTGGCTCTAGTGGCAGCTGAAGATAAACTAAGTTAGAAGTATTTCATGCACCTTCTTTGAGATAGTAGATATCTATATTTCCACAAATTTAAATATCCTTATAGTTTTTTAAGATATTTTTAAACAATGAACAGAGGACTTTGAACAAAAGTATATGTATGTATGATTATAATCGTAGATAAGGCTTATACTATTTAAATCGATCGTCAATTTTTTTCTATTTTGAATGGGAATAGTTTGGTTGCATGACACATGTCGGTTCTTCGTTCGTTTTAAAAGTATTGATTTATAAACTACATAATAAAAATTATGTTTAAATTATATTGCTTTTTACAACGCATCAAAAATACGCAAAATAATTATTTATATATTCAGGAAGGTCATTAAAGTTTCATCGGTACTTAACACTTTTCAGCAAATCCTTAATATATTGATGGCTAGTTATTTTACAAGTAATTATACAAAACCCTATTAAGAGATAATGCAAAGAGTTTTTACTTTCCATTGAATTATTTGTTATAAAAGAAAATCTTCAGCCATAAATTCTAAGAAACTAAGTATATATTCTTAATTTCTAAACGCAATTCGGAATAAAATTATTCGTCTTCGAAATGCGTATTAAAATTATTTTCTAGAATTATATTTATAAGAAAATACAAAAATAGGGTCCCTTTGATAATTGGACGGATAGTTTTTGAAAATATCGATTAAGTTGTAGAAATCGAATTCGAAGGATTCACCAAGGTTTTTTGCTTTTTAGGAGAATGGCAACTGCCTCATCCTACCTTGACGTTCTTGAATCACAATTTCTACAAATTATTAAATAATTTTTAACCGACTTCAAACAAAAACGGAGGAGGTTATCAATTCGACTGTATTTATTTTTTTTTTACCGACTTTAAACAAAAACGAAGTAGGTCCTCAATTCGACTGTATTTTTTTTATGTTTGTTACCTCAGAACTTTTGACTAGGTGAACCGATTTTGATTATTCTTCATTTGTTTGAAAGCCAGTGCTTCTCGTTTGGTTCCATTTCATTTTGGTCCAGTTTTGACAATGGCATCCATGAGAAAATCATAAAAGTCTTAAATTGGCATTAAGTATGCAAGACAAGAGAACGAATAACTCAATATCATTTCGATGATTCTTTTTTTTAGTGACAAATTAGTTCAGATTCACTAAAAATCACAAAATAAAAAAACTTTTAACAAAAAGAAAACCGACTTCAAAAGAAAAACTTTTCCAAAATAAATTAAAATGCACTAAAAAGTAAACACATAACGATAATATAATGTAGTTAAAAATATTGTTATTTTTGGAGTCGGTGTCAGCCAAGGAAACAACTCTGACAGAACAGTTTTCTACAAGCTTGGCTGACACCGACTCCAAAAATAACAATAATTTTAACTTCATTATATTATCGTTATTTGTTTACTTTTTAATTTATTTTGGAAAAGTTTTTCTTTTGAAGTCGGTTTTCTTTTTGTTAAAAGTTTTTTTTTTTTTTTTTTTTTTTGAAAAATATACGGAGTGGCCACTTTTATTTTTATCAATGTTTTATACTTTTTAAGAATTATATTTTAATTACAATATAAAATAAAATCTATAGTTGTAAAATGTAGAAAATAGAAAAATCGTATTCGAAGGATTTGACAAGATTTTTTGACTGTTTAGAGGAATGGAAAGTGCTTAGGTACTCGTAAATAATTCTAAATAATTATACTTCCAAACCTTTATATTTCTGCTTTCAAAGATTTCTTTTACAATTATTTTTATACCTTAATATCTTATTTTCCTTTGAATCAATTTTCAGTTAAGACCAGATTTAAAATGAAAATATAAAGAAATTACTAATGTTAATTATCCATACAAAAATAACTTATTTTACATAAACATTTCATACATATTGAACACTGTTGTTGTATTGTATATGAGAATCAAAAACTTTGGTAGCTTGCCAAATATACCCAAAACTAATTTCATTTCATTATTTACATACTACACATATAAACCGTATGTTACACATAAAAAATGATATGCGCACTTTTTGTTCTAAACTATAACAAGTTTCCCATTTCCTTTCCATCTTTTTAGTGATCATTTTTTTTACACAACGCGACGTATCGAATATAATATTGTTTATAACATAACGATATTGTTTTAGTATATTTTGCACAAATGTATCGACTATAAAACAGTATTATAACTGCCAATAAAAACTTTAAATTGATTAAATTTATTATTCTAACTCTTTTCGTAGTATAATTCCAAATAAATTTCAAGTTTTTATCATTTAAGATATTTTTATTTTTAAACAATCTTCAAATAATAGCTTAATCCAACCATTTCATCGAACTAAAATATTTGGAAAATTTTCCAACAAGATCTGAAAATCTAACCTATAATCACTTACGAATCGATTTGAATTCCGAATTCATTCAATATTGATAGAATTTCATGAATCTACCATTTCTAATTCATGGACAACACCAACATAATATTAGAAATCCATCCCAAGTACGACCGAAACAGGACTTTCTACCGAAACCAAAACCGAATCTTCGATATCTGCCTCAGTTTCGACCGAACTCGTTACTTTTTTAGATATGTTAAAAATCTATTATTTACCGAAACTTGGCTTATTTTTTTACACTTATACAGACAGTTAACCCGCGTTAAATGACATAAAAAACAATAATTAAAGTATGTAAAAAGAATAACATATAACACATAAACACAGAACACAATCACGCCAGACTGGCCGACGATCTCAACTGATGATGACAAATGGCATACGTGTCACGAAGGTCAGCAGATTTTCTTGCCGAAAGCGAAGTTTTGCTGGATCACTTATTAGTCATCATTACTATAAGTGGATCACGCTCAAACTTCTTACATGGCAGTAAGGTTTGATTAGCTAATTTACCCATTTTATGCCGGATTTCCACTAAACGGACAATCAAAAACAAACCCAAACTCAGATAATAACTTAACTTTTCGCAAACTTTTTGAAGACTAGCGTGCTTTGCTTTAAAGTTAAGTTATTATTTGATTTAGAGTTTTGTTTTTGTTTGTCCGGTTATTGGAAAACCGATATTAGTTTTTATTTATGAAATGTAATATAAAAGACCTCAATGAAAATTATAATAAAGGATCGTCTTTGTGGAAATCAGTTTTCATTGAAACTGTCTGAAAAATTGAGAAATATATACAAAAGCTTATGCCTCTGTCAACTTCAATATTTCACATTAATAATATATAGTAATATTTTTCTTCAAAAAATTGAAACTTATTGATAATTTCATTTTGTAAACTGTTTAAAAAACAAAAATAATATTTAATCAATGAAATTTAAATTTTTTTCAGAAATGTTCAGATCATAAAGCATCATTTGTCCCGACATTCGCTCGTACGGAACCACCTGATACACAAGTAACAAAATCAATAATATCGTTATTAAAGTATCATAATTGGCACAAATTTTCAATTATATATGAAGAAACATGGGAAACAGTTGCAACATCATTACAAGATCAAGCAAAAAAGTCAAATCTTACTATAAATCATAAACGAATATGGGTTGATCAATTTACATGTTGCGAACAAAAGCAGCCATGCTGTCATAGTGGATATACGTATCGTTTCATTACCGAAACAAAAAATCAAACTCGAAGTATGTATTATTCATTTATTATTTGATTTACGTCATTAATGATTAATATTTAATATTATCTCTTTCCCTGATTTAATCAAATACTGGGTGGCGTTTTTATCTTGACATATGCATGAAACTCGAAAAAAAAAGTTTAATCGAGGAAAATGATTCAAACGAAAAATGCTAATTTTAAAGACACACGTCTTATACGGATATTGAATTCAATCTAAATTTTCCGGTTCAATTAAAACCACCCTCTAATTCACAACTAGCAAACATTTGACGAACACTTTAAGTTAGAAAGTGGTTCTTTTTTTAAAAACACAAACATTTTTTGTTTGAAACATTTTTTTTTTAAAGCGAATAAAGCTACGTATCATAGTTTTTTGAACGCTTCGTTAACTTATACCTATTTTGAGTGGGCTACAACAAACCTCCGGTATAAATTAAACCAAGTAAAAATCAGATTCTTTTTAAATACTATATTAAGTAAGTGATTTTTTTACAATTGGCTCTGCGATTTTTACTTTTAAATACCTATAATTACTTATTCGTTGTTTTTTTTTTCAGTTTATGTATTTCTGGGAACACCAACATCATTGATTGATATAATGAATGCAATGCAAATGGCTCAATTGTTTCAGAATGGTGAATATATGGTGATTTATGTTGATATGATTGCTTATTCAGTCAAAGAAGCTCAAAAATATTTATATAGTATGTAATTTATAAAAATTTATATTTATTCAATTTTCAAAATGAATTATTGTATTTAACTAAGTAGTGGGCGAAAGACCTTTGGATCTTTTTAAATAAAATTTCAGAATAACATTATTCATTATGTAAAAAGAATCTTCTGATCGTACCTCAAAGCTATTCCAAAATACAAGAGAATACAAACGGTTCCGACTAACATTGACTTTTGCTGTAATGTAAAACAGACCCGTGCGCAAGGGAGAGGTTTTGGGGGTCAAAACCCATTCCATTGAGAATCTGTCCACATAAATTTTGAGCTAACAATATAGTTCTGAAAATGCATCCATTTATGAAACGCATTTCCATTGACTAGTCAGATATCGAAGCATATTCTGAGCTCAGTATATTCTTTAACTTTGTCTTTGAGTAGAGCGTATGAAAGATTGAAAGAAAATGTAACGTTGAACAAGTGTTCAGAAACATTTTCAAAACCATAATCGATATCTGCGATGAATACGATATAGAAGTGCGGAAGCCAAGGTTGGCGTCATAACAGACTCAACGCTTGAATATACCAACTGCTTCAGTTTAAGATCATAGATCGAATTTTGAACCATCGTAATGTTTTATCAAATTTGCTTGTCTTTTTCTCAATAAAATGAAAATTTTTGATGAAAACTCTTGGTCGCCTTTTTGAACTAGTATATTCGATTTTGCACGATGATTCCCATGGCATCTGTATTTTGACTTAGATCGAAAATGTCTGAAGATCGGCTAAACGGTTTTGTCTTCGCTCAATATACATCGCGATGTTGAGGTCGATACACACAGAGTTTTGGAAAACTTTTTTTCTGTACTTCGCTCGAGTTAATTTATTGAAAAACAATGACTAAATAACACATTTAGACCTAATTAAATGTTCTATTATTCGAAAAAAGAATTTCTTGTTTTTATTGACTTGATGACCTAGCATGGCGAAAAAAAGGTTGAACCCTCCCTTGGATAATTCCTGCGCAAAGGTCTGATGTAAAAAAATGTATCATTTCTTTATTCATTTTTAGAATTTGAAGAATTTAACAAATATCAATCATGCTATGATCTGCCAAAAGATATTTTAAAATTTGCAAGATCATTACTAGTGGTCGTATCAACACCACCTTTGACGGATTATGGTAATTTTGCGGAAAAAGTTAAAACGTATAATGCAAGACCACCATTTAATCTTCATACGCCTAATATTTTATTAAATGATAATTATACAAAAGTATGTATACATTGGTAGTAATTGTTTTGATAAACTTAGTTAACGATATTTCATAGAAATTATTAAATCTTTTTTTTTTTAGTATGTCTCAATATATGGAGCATATTTATACGATTCAGTTAAATTATACGCGGATGCTTTAGATTATTTAATTCGTATCAGAACCAACGGATCTATTTTAACAAACGAAATAGTTCAAGATGTTGCGAGTAATGGAACAGACATTATTCAAACGATTATTAATAAAGGCCAATATACAAGTAATTATTAAAATATAGAAAAATTCTTAAATACGCCACAAAAATCAGGGATACGCAATAAACTATAATTTTTTTGTTTTATTTTCCAAATTAAATCAAAATTGAATCATGATTGAAACTTATTCTAGAGAATATAAAACTTGTTTTAATAACTTTCTTTGTATCAAAATGAAGAAAATTGAAGTTTTTCCTTTTTTGCGAGCAATTTTCGAATGTGTCCCTGAAAAATATGGACATTTTCCAACTTATTTCCATTCTAGCATGAGCTCTTAAATAAATAATGATTAAAAGAAATATTGTAATATAAGTACATCTATTTGAAGCATCAATTTAAATAAGCCTGTGGCGCTTAGCTTTAACTAATGCTTCTTTGGAGGTTTAAAAAGTATAATTTCAACTTAAGAATTTCAAGTTTTTCCCAACAAAAAAATTACATCCCTGATTTTTAAAATTGTGATAAAAAACAAATACCGATGTTAAGTTATTAGTGTGATCAAATAAAAAAAAAATGGCGTCAATTTTTAGATAATTCTGAGTTCGGAGAAAAAAATTGAATTTAGTAGATCATTATGATACAAATTGAAGAAACTAAAATCTAACATTTTTTGATGGTCGGAAGGGGTCCAAAAAAAAATGGTAAAGTGGCCTAATCCGGTCTTTCGCGTCAGACACCGTCGGATTGAGTTAAAAATAAAAAAGTGTTTAATAAGCTTACGCGCCGTAAAAAGGCGAAAAGAATGAGCTGAGAATGAACCCGATTGGTCCATCGATGTCCCCACAAATTGCAAAAAACCATCGATTTTGCTCGAAATTTCAAAACTTCATAGCTCTTGTTGTTTTAAAGATTCAAAGCTGAGATTTAAATGGATTGTAGCTTTTGTACCCATGAAGTATCACACACAATTTCAGCAAGATCGAATGTATACTTTTTGCAAACCGCAGCTGAATGCAAAAAACAGGGCTTTTGTAAAATGGCCCTAAAAAAGTTGTGGTGCGGTAACGCGCTATTTTTTTTACGCGATCATATGCTTCAATAGTTAAAGTAATACCTACTAAAGTGTCAACCTCTTATCTTAAGTAAAAGTTACTAAAATATTAATTTTAAATTACTATTATTTTAAATTATAACATTAAAAATAGGGTGGAAGTAATGAGAGCAATTATTAAGAGACAGAAGTTATGTGACATTATAGTCTTAATAATTGCTCACATTACTCCCATCCTATTTTTAATGTTATAATTTAAAATAATAGTAATTTAAAATTAATATTTTAGTAACTTTTACTTAAGATAAGAGGTTGACACTTTAGTAGGTATTACTTTAACTATTGAAGCATATGATCGCGTAAAAAAAATAGCGCGTTACCGCACCACAACTTTTTTAGGGCCATTTTACAAAAGCCCTGTTTTTTGCATTCAGCTGCGGTTTGCAAAAAGTATACATTCGATCTTGCTGAAATTGTGTGTGATACTTCATGGGTACAAAAGCTACAATCCATTTAAATCTCAGCTTTGAATCTTTAAAACAACAAGAGCTATGAAGTTTTGAAATTTCGAGCAAAATCGATGGTTTTTTGCAATTTGTGGGGACATCGATGGACCAATCGGGTTCATTCTCAGCTCATTCTTTTCGCCTTTTTACGGCGCGTAAGCTTATTAAACACTTTTTTATTTTTAACTCAATCCGACGGTGTCTGACGCGAAAGACCGGATTAGGCCACTTTACCATTTTTTTTGGACCCCTTCCGACCATCAAAAAATGTTAGATTTTAGTTTCTTCAATTTGTATCATAATGATCTACTAAATTCAATTTTTTTCTCCGAACTCAGAATTAAATTATTCAAAAAGTTAATTTGATCACACTATATACCAAATATATAAAATTTATTTTAGGTGTTACTGGTTCAATAATAAAATTAGATAAATATGGTGATTCGGAAGGAAATTTTTCTGTTTTATCATTTAAACCTTATGATATAAAAGTAGATAAATTTGAATGTGATCATCATATGATTCCTATTGGACAGTTTTACTACACACAAAAAGAGGACGATTTTCCAGTGAGTGAGTTATTTATTCTTTCATGTGAAGCGATTTAAAAAAAAAATATTTTAAAATAATATTTGTGTAAATATTTCATTTAGGAATTCAAATTGAAATCACATAATAAACCAATTGATTGGCCTGGAGGGCGTAAACCCGAAGATGAACCAAGTTGTGGATTTATGAATGAACTGTGTCCGAAAAGTGACACACAAATTAATAGCATTATTGCAGCAGGTGTTTTAGCACTTATACTATTTTGTGCAGGCGTTGTTACTATGAGTATTTATAGAAAATGGAAAATAGAACAAGAAATTGAAGGTTTACTATGGAAGATTGATCCTAGTGAAATACATGGATATTTTGGTAATGATATTGTATCCTCACCTAGTAAGGTATGTCAGCTACATCAATAGACTTATATTAAATATAGACTGTCACTGCTACAAAAATGAACTTTTCGTAACTTGGACCGTAGTTTTTTATCAGTAAGATATAGTTATAATGAAACTCACTACCAATTGATAGTTTCGACTTTAGTAATATACTTCGTAATCACGTTTTTGTCCTAAATACCTAATAACATATCAGTTTATATCAATCGAGAGCCCCAAAATCGACTGTAAATAAAATTGACATTAGTTTATTACCTAATCTTTTTTCTCTAACTTTAATATTTTTAGAACATTAAACGTAAATATCTCTCTTTATTATTATAAACTAAGAGATAATAGATGATAAATGTTGTAAATTTTATTTTCTATAGCCTTGCTTATTATAAAAATTTCAATTTTATTAATTATCTAGAAATTCTCAAAATTCTCAGATAGAAAACTGCTAAAGGACTTTTCGTCTCAGAGTTTCTTCCGTTATGAACTAGTTTTATCTTATAATTTTTGGAATACCCTGAATTTTCGAGAATCGTGTAAGCGGCCTATATTTAATAAAACCTTAGCCCATAGCAGATTAAAAAATAATCAATAAATTTAATATTTTTGTTTAATCCCACAGTTAAGTTTAGTAAGCGCTGCATCATATGAATCTAGATGCGGAGCACAAGTATTTGCCGCAACAGGGCAATATCGTGGTGTAGTTGTTCGTATTAAAGAACTTAAATTTGGTAAAAAGAAAGATATTGCCCGTGATATAATGAAGGAGATGCGTTTACTTCGAGACATTCGTCATGATAATATTAATTCATTTATTGGCGCATGTGTAGAGCCGATGAGAATTTTACTAGTCACTGATTATTGTGCCAAAGGAAGTCTTTATGTAAGTGAGCAAAACTAGACAAAGGAAAATTGAAAATTTAACATTTTATCTTGCTTTTAGGACATTATTGAGAATGAAGATATAAAATTGGATAGTATGTTTATAGCATCGTTAGTTCATGATCTCATAAAAGTAAGTATTTATTATTTATTTATTGTATTTCATATCGCAATTATCATTTTGTGGATACTCTCGCCACAAACTATTAAATATTCGAAACAAAAAATATTTCCTCCTGCTCTGTAGCATTTTCGAATTTGAATGACTTCCCAAGGTCATATTTTCATCAAGTATAGCTTTAAATGATCTCTGAATTATTATACAGAAATTCAACAAAAAACACATATAGTTAAAACCCTTTTATTTAATAATCAATGCATAGTATAAAACAAAGTCGCATCCCGCTGTCCGTCGCTATGTCCCTATGTATGCTTAGATATTTAAAACTACACAACGGATTTTGATGCGGTTTTTTCTAGTAGTAGATTCGAGAGGAAGTTTTTTTATGTATAATACATGCATAATATAGTAGAGAAACACTGGTACATAATTTTAGAGGTTAAACGAATTTGTGAACAAAAGGAGGATAAGTGGTGGCATTTGAAGTGAAGGTTATAACACAATTATACTCTTATTTAAAAGTATTTAAAATTGAAGCTGCTCAGCGAAGCGGGTAGTTCACAGCTAGTACTCTATAAATAATTAATAACTTTAAAATTTATATTTTAATTGAAATTTTAAAAATTTTTTAGGGCATGCTGTATATACATAGTTCATTGTTAGTTTGCCATGGAAATTTAAAATCATCTAATTGTGTTGTTACAAGTCGCTGGATGTTGCAAGTTACAGACTTTGGTCTAAACGAAATACGCCATTCGGCTGAAAATGATAATAGTATTGGAGATCATCAGTATTTTCGAAGTAAATTAAAATATAATATAATTTTTAAACTGTAATTAATTGTTGTGAAATATTAGGTTTATTTTGGAAAGCTCCAGAACTACTACGACCCACTGTACATACAAAAGGTACACAACAAGGCGATGTTTATGCTTTTGGTATTATTTTATATGAAATTATAGGACGTAAAGGTCCATTTGGAATTACTGGTTATGAGCCCAAAGGTAAGCAATAATTGTTTTAATTCCAATTAAAATTACTTTACAATGTATAAATTTTTAGAAATTATTGAACTTGTTAAAAGAATACCGGGTGAGAATGAGCTACCTTTTCGTCCAGATATCAGATTACTTGCCGATTCTGAATTAGGTTCAAAAGGATATTATGATTACGTTGTGAATTGTATACAAGACTGTTGGGCTGAAAATCCAGATGATCGGCCTGATTTTTCACAAATTCGAAGTAAATTGAAAAGAATGAAAGAGGGAAAGTAAGTCATAATAAATTTAATAAAAAATTAAAATTTGTTTTTTTTTTTTTAATTATTAACATTTCTAGACATCGTAATATTATGGATCAAATGATGGATATGATGGAAAAATATGCAAATAATTTGGAAGATCTAGTCAATGAAAGGACACGATTATTGTTTGAAGAAAAACAAAAAACTGAAGATTTGTTACATAGAATGTTGCCCGAGTATGAATTTTAAATGTGAATTACATTTCTTAATATATTTTAATGTAAATTTTTTTTAGGCCCGTAGCCAAAAAATTAACTCTTGGGCATGGAGTTGAACCCGAATCATTCGATGCAGTTACTATTTATTTTAGTGATATTGTTGGATTTACAGCAATGTCTGCAGAAAGTACGCCTCTTCAGGTTGTGAATTTTTTAAACGATCTTTATACAGTATTCGATAGAATTATAAAAGGTTATGATGTTTATAAAGTTGAAACAATTGGCGATGCTTACATGGTGGTAAGTTTTCTATTTACTTCTACCGTTGATAGATTGATTTCAATGTTTAATTTTGTTCATCAGGTTTCAGGTCTTCCATTAAAAAATGGTGACCGACATGCCGGTGAAATCGCATCAATGGCTTTGGATTTATTAGAAGCTGTCAAAAACCATTCAATATCTCATCGACCCAATGAAACTTTAAAACTACGTATTGGAATACACACAGGTATGATTTGGATATATTAAATATAGTCTAGGTACTCTTGGTACTATATATATTGTGTTATTGATAAACAAACCTCTACAAATTTTTGTTTACATTAATTATGCTTAGCTTGACAACTTTTTCCTCTGCGAAAATCTGGTAAATAAAACATTTTCTCTCCGGGACATAGAGGAATGTTTATTGCACCACAAAATGAAAATTGACTGATACCCGTAATAATAAATGAAAAAATCGTTATTTTAGATCCTCAACAATACAGAATGTCCGTTATACGAATTTCAATTTTCAAGATACAGGGCCACAGTGTATTATCAAGTCTAAGACAAAATGATTTTTGCATTTGTTATTATTATTGCCATCTTTCTATTAGAATAACAACAAAATTCTATATATCAATTTTAATGATTGTGGTGCAATCAAAAAATCCGGGCGACGTGAAAGAGAACGCCCTACTTACGATAATTTCTGTAGGGGAAAAATGATAGGCTAAGCTTAATTGAGCTACACAATAATTTTAGATGATATGCTGACAGGCACTCAACTTATATTGAAGCTATAAAAGCACAACACACAAAAATGTAACTGTAATATCGTTATATTTTTATTTTAGGACCAGTTGTCGCAGGCGTTGTGGGTCTTACCATGCCTAGATACTGCTTGTTTGGAGATACAGTAAATACAGCATCTCGTATGGAATCAAATGGGGAGCCATTAAAAATTCATATAAGTGAACAATGTAAAGCTAGTTTGGATAAAATCGGTGGCTACGTAATAGAAACCCGTGGTCTTGTAAATATGAAAGGAAAAGGAGAAGTATTAACATATTGGTTAGTAGGTGCAAAAGATGGAGCCATACAAAGACGTGATGTAGATTTTGGAGATTTACCTCCATTATTCTGTCGTCCAAGACGTAGTCCCAAATTAAATACAGAATCCCGACAACCGTCAATATGTGGTGGCTTAATATATTCACAAATAGTTGGAAGTCGACGACAGTCTACAATACCAAAAAATATTGATCTTGATAGTTTGTCGTCAACGCGTAATTCCAGTCCAATTGTAACTCGTACAAATAAAAAAATTGAAAAAATAAGTAACTACATTGATGAAAGTGTATCAAAAGCTACTTTAGATGCGTTCGATAGTGATAGTGAATCTGAGTTAAATCAACGAAAAAGAGTATTGCAACCAAAACAACGAAGAGTATTATCATCGATAGCATCTTCAGATGATAGAGATAATTTATCAATAAAACAAACAAAATGTGCAATTCGTTCATCAAAATCATTAGATTTATTTCCAAATATCAAAAGTAAACCATTATTACAATCGTCTACATTATTTTTTAAAATACCAAAACGTAGTTCTCGATCTCTTGAAAATTATGATAATGCAAAATTAGCATCCTCATTAACGATACAATCGAATATCATAGCAGCAAACAATAATTGTCCAAATGGGAATGTTGTAACAATATCAAATTTAGCAGATAATATTAGTGTAACAGAAAATCTAGATGATGTGGAAATACCTTTATTACGAACACCAGGTTTTCATAACAATGAAATAACAATTATGCCACGTCAAACTGCAAACACAACAACGACGCATGGTAGTTCAAAGTGTGATCCATTTGATCAAATATCACATTCAACAAATAAACGTTGGAAAAGTTCTGAAGATATTGCAAGACTTGGTGGTGATAATCTAAGTGATGAGCATAATAAAAAACTAATATCCCGTAATTCAATCAAAAGTTGGTTAGTTGGATTATTTAATGGAAATGGACTTAGATCTAGTGATGTATCGTTACGTAAAGGAGTTCTTACTGGAGGATATAACGACATATCATCTGAAAAAGAAAGTATAGTTTAATTTTCATCATTATCCAATCATGTATTCGAAATCTTCAACATATTATTAGTACAAAAAGGAAATAATGACAAGACTGACGATATTATTTACATAAAGCACCATCACTTTCTTTTCAATCACATAGCATTTGTTTCATTTTATTCAATAATTCGTGTACTGTTCGCAATTGCATATTCTATAAAATGTTTTTTAAAGGAGTCTGATATAATTGGAAATCAGCAAAAAATATTATGTATTTATAAATCCTAATTTCTGGTAACAAATATCAAGTAATGTTACTTCTTTAAAGTAAAGATGCAACACGAATACATTTAAAAAGTATTCAAATAGGCTTTTTATGGCTATCAAAATGATTCCTAAACTCCAATGTTTCTTTATTTAGATTACCGAAAAATATGTTGAAATATTTCTCTATGAAAGATCATACCTAAGACATGCTGTATTTTCGATAGAGCATGTCTTCAAACAGTGATTTCTAAAATTTTCGATGAATAAAAATAATAATTATATAAAAATTATTAATACATTACATTACATAACTGGTAATCAAATTATGTGGAAACTTGAAAATTTGATAACTATAGTCGATTTTCAATTGGTCTAAGAAAAATTTTGTAAAATTACTGATCTATAATGAATTTTCTATTTAAAAGAAAAATCGATATTTTTATACCATGATTTGGTTTTTCATTAAATAAAAACGCATGATTTTTATTAAAAAAAGTAGTGATAAGCTTTAAAAAAGAATATCACAAGTAAAACGTAGTAGGTTAAAAACAAAATACTTCTCTGAAACGAAGGTTTTACATGATTAATCAGTTAATAATATATGTCAAAATGTTTACAGCATTTCAAATTGAAATTATTTTAAACTAATAAGTTAATTGACAAATATTCACATACAAAATAATATTTAAAAATATTTCAATCAGATTTCTATAATATTTTAATTATTAAATCCATATTCCCTATTATGATTCCGTCAAGTTGAAAAATAGCGTCTAATGAAATTCGAATAGTAAACGTACTAGTAAACCCAAAGATAGTGACAGAAACTTGCTAAATATTTCAGTGTTTACTAAAATGAGGAGAAATTTATGTGTGAACTACGAACCTGTTTTGTGAATTAGCCAGATATACAAAAATAAAAAATTTATTCAACTAAAATATATCGTCCTCATGGATTTTATTTTAAAATTAAATTTTAAGAATATAATGTGTACTAAAAAAAATATATTAATAAAACTAGAGTAAAATTTTTTAAAGGGTAAAATCTTAAAATTTAACAAACAAATGCTATTATAAACCTTTTAGGTGCTCAGTAATTTACTTATAATTAACTACGTTATTTCTTTTTGGACTAATATTAAATTGCCAACTGTAGTTCTTTCATGTTTATAATTCAAATGTATTCAATATCAATGTTCATGTAAGAGTTGTATCAACGTTTCATCCAAATTAACCAATTTTATATGAATAACATAAATTTACAACAGACGCTTTGAGTGATTTTTTAAGATTATGGTTCCTGAATATGCTATGCCTAGTTTATCCAGAGAAAATTGTTTCCTTTTCCAGACGTTACTTTTGTTTAACTAAGTTAACAGTCTATTCATAAAATGGCGAAATAAAATAAATTTTAAAACACTCTATGTCATTAATAATACTTAGTTTTGACTGAATGGCTACTCGTCGAGTATTGTCTCATTTTGAATAGGGTTTCTCAAATATGAATTAAGATAATGCGACATTTTTTATTGGTTGTTGAATCCGCACATTTACAGTAAGTTATTGTTATGATTTAATCATTAAGTATTTTATTTAGCATCATATAAGTTAATATTTTATCATAAAATAATTTTTGACTAAATATGGTATCGTTATTTTAATTCTTATTTCAAGAAGCCTTATCAACTAGACAAACTCTAATTTAAAAAAAAATATCAACGCCACAAAATATTATTGCGGTAACTAATGTACCTAATTTATAATTATTTACATATTATTACTTATACGAAATAATTTTCTGAGATACAAAATAAAAATTCTGTAATTAATTTATTAGAATGTATATAACTTATTTCGTAACTTATGCTGTTCACTAGTGTTGACTTCTATAAAATATGTTATAAGCTGATTTCCGTCGGTATCATTTTTTCTTTTATTGTTACCTATTAAATGTTTATGCGGCGTTAGCTACCGCATCCATTTAAAATATCATACAATTGTATGATACGATTGCAGCTTGGTCACGAATCTCTGAATAAATAAGGCTTTATAAACGATTCGAATATATCTACTTTTTAAATGAAATTTAAAAGAAAACGACTTACATTTGAAATTATTGTATATCCGGTCTAAACCAACACACATTTGAAATTATTGTATATCCATCCGCTAAAAACATACACACATTTCAAATTTTATAGTATTGTTTTTATTTCATTGTATAAAAAGATGTAAGATAGTTTTTAAATTTGTAATTTACAGCAGTTGGCAAATAATGTTTTTTTTGTTGTTATTTGTCATTACAAAATTTTAAACAAGTGTCAAAAATTTAAATTTAAATAAATGTTTAATGACAATTTTTGAACTTTAACTTAATATCGTTAAGGATAAATGAATTTCATTAAGATAAGAAATTCAAGCAGAAAGATAAGAAAGATATTTGATTGACAATAAAGGTATAGAATACAATTCAAATATTTAAACTTTTTAGCCGGTTGCAGTTACCTGTTATGTAATATTACAATTCATTCTTTTAATTTCAATAATATGTTTTAGTTGCATTGGAACTGATTCTGGTCATGTTTTTTTAATTATGTATCAAATTTTTATATGATCATAATAATTATTTTATTTTGTATAACGTCTGGTTACGTTTTATTTTCTCAATTGTGTTTTCTTTCATGTAATGACATCGTTGGTAAAAGTCTAATCCTATAATAAATTTTACTTAATCGAATGGATTTGTTAAACTCAAGTTATGTTACTATAAACGTGGGTGTTATCCGATAAGGGAATATTTACACACTAAATTAATCGCATTTTCTTTTTGATTTGGTTTAAATTTTTTATACGATGTCCTTACATAAATGAAATATTTATCCATAAACTCAGGAAATTTCGTTAATAAACATTGGGAAAAATCAATCTAAAAAAAATTTTTTAACTAAGCCCTAAAAAAAATTCATCATGTTTTTGTTCTGTAATTTATCATTGTTAGGATATATTTATGTATTTAAATATCAAAGTAAATTTTGAATGGTAGGTAGTACTCAGGAGAAAATTGAGAATTAATATGAAATGTTAAATAAAAAGTTTTATCGCATTTACGAATAACATTAGTCAATAGATTTTATTTCAGAAATAAAAAAATAAATATTATTTTGAGCCACTTAATTTGTATGGCTTCTTATTGAGCATAAAAATTTTATCCCTTAAGTAAAACTTGTGTTAATTATCGTCAATTTAGATTTACCCCCAAAATTCGATCGATAAAATTGCGAATCCTTTGTTTCAGGGAATAGATTGTAACATCGTTGATTCCTATTGTGTATTTATTGGGTAAACAAATTCAATTAATGTTTAAAATTTTTATTATTGTGAAGTTTTTAAACTTGTTGAATTTGTCTAGCAAAAGTTGAGCGTGCGTCAAAGTGTAAGAAACAACTAAAACGAAATATAATTTGAGCCAGTTGAGTAATGGGATCGTTTTTCTTATCACTTGAATATAAACGCAACACAATCTCGCACCATTCATTAAACTTACTAGGATGGCCACTGTACCAAATAGAAGACACGCTCATTTTTATCCTACCAATGACAAATCGAGTAATTCGTCGAAATCGTGTTTATATAATTGTGAAAATATTACCACATAAGCACACTTTAGATAAAATCGAATACTTCTTTTTAATATTTCCATTTCAAATATTTTGATATTTTAATGTCGTTTTTTGTAAAATCAATTATAAATATTAATGATTAAAATTACTTTTATATAAATTTGAATATCATGTTATATAAATAATATTAATGTTAATAAAAATGTAATAAATTTTTTTCAAACAATGAAACAGGGCTTGGTTTGAAACAACATTTGCTTTATACATTTTTAGTTATATACATTTTTTTTATTTTAAAAAGAAATATCTCTATGAAGTCACAATTCAAATTATATGTATTTTAGGTCAGTGAAAAAAAAGTTTGAATGGCTGTGAAATTTTATCTCCGATGTATATACGAAGGTGGTCTTTTTTTGGTATTCATGTAAATTTTGAATACATATATAGAATGTTTTCTCCACTAGTGTATGTGCCATTAACTTATATAGTGTGAATAATCTTATATAAATAAAAAAATAGATATAGTGTTAAAATTCTGTTATCAAAGTTCTTGTACATAGACGAACAACTACTATTGTTTGATAAATAAAGTTATATTTATTTAAATTTTGTTCTTTATTTTAATGAATAATCCAAAGCAAGCCCAAATCCTGCAAATTTATGGAGGAGGCAATGTTAATTTTTGAATAATTAATAATCTTTTAAATCGCATGCTCTTTTGTTTCTTGCTACGAAATATCGCCTTTCGTATAATATTTACATTCATTTATCAATTGGGCGCGATTTATTTCTGAACTTTATGAACTTAGTAAATAGTAACAGCTACTTGCCCGCTTCGCGGGGTACTTTCATCCTTAAAAACAATAGCTACCGCGTTATAGCCTTTACCTACCTTTCCCTCACTTATCCTCCCTTCAAAGCATTCGCAAAATAGACTATGCCAACAAATGCAAATCTACTACATGGCATTCTCCATGTCTATAACGATAAACCGTTTGGATGGCCACGTTACGGTTCTATGTTATTAATTCCATGGTTTTTATATACGGATACTCAACTTTCAAATGACATATTGGGTTTATGCTGAATGCTTGCCATCGTCAAGATTTACGCCCAGCATAGCTGATCCATCAATCACCGGGAACCATCGGTATAGTTAATGACAAGCACCCAGCAGAAATCGAATAATCATCAATCCCACTATTCACTTTCATGAAATATGCACTCAGTACTGTGCAGGAATTGTTATTGTTAGTAGCATTAGTGCCATAGACTTTATCGTACACTAGCGCTCAATGCTATGTTTTAAATCGGCGCATGCGTACATTCATTTAGACGTAAATAACTGCATGATTAACAGTTTAATAATAAACAAAAAAAATTCACAATAATCACGAGCTGACAGTTGATGATCTACCGACTTCTAGAAACTTTAAGGTAATCATCCTGCTTGTACATATGTGCTTAATATGAAAAGTTATATAAATTCTTTTTCCTTATCAGTAGGTAATTATGACTAAAATCACGTGACCTAAAATAAAACGAATGTGAAGTTAGGCGAAATTGACGCACGGTTTATTGTTGTTTCTTTTTTAGACTGATTTAGACGTTCTCATTCAGTAAAGTTACATAAACAAAAATTTTAGCTTATTCGTTAATTTTTACACTCTTTAGTTTGTTTATGTATTTTTTAAGGTCAATGATATTTAAATTTCAACTGAACACTGCATATGGATAGATAATACCTACAATTGCATTGTGATTTGTGTGGCGCGCAATGGGTGTAGACTGTAGACATTGATAAAACCATATATATACACCTTACATTAATAACAATACCGTTAAACGGGAAGCGCGAATTCAATAATTGTAATTTTTAATGCGAAAAATAAAATTCAAATTTAAAATTCTCAGAAGAAATAATATTCAAGACTTTAGAAGTAAAAAGTGTTCATTTTAATATAGTTCTCAGAGTTACAAAAATTAATCAAACTTTTGAAAAATATGTAGACTTTTTGAATAATCATACTTAGTTTAATATTTATTTGTAAAATATTTTAAAAATTAAAAAAGTTATTAGTCATTGTATTTAAATACAATTTATTTCCAATAAAATTTAAATTCGGCAGTATCATCTCTGAACATATTTTAAATTACCCGCGAAATGTCATTGATTAATTAAATGTCTTTCTATGTTTATTGTATCGCCATTAGTTACTGTGGAAGTGTGGAATAATTTTATTTTATATTTTGAGCTTTAATAATAATATAAACAAATTGTTTTTTTATTTATTAGGAATTTGTTTTAATTAGATTGAAGTAATAACATATTAACGACCATGATATTGCGCCAAAGTGACAGAATTTTATCAGGTTCACGCATTTAATCACATATTTAATGTACAAAATTGTGTAAATCAAGAGGATTGTGGTTTTCAGTTTATTCTCGTCAGAAAACTGGTAATAATATTAATTTTGATTAATAATTTTCGTATATGCTATTTACTTGGGTTTAGATATATTTTGTCTTGTCTTGTGTTGTTAATTTCTTTTAAATCCATATAATTATATTTTTTACCTAAAACGCTTAACGATCGATATTGAAAGACACCGGCAACCATTTAGAAAATTAATATATTTTAAACACTAAAAATTTTTCAAGTAATTTTTCTATTAACATGTTTTGATTAATCATTTTTTAATTAATTTTATTGGTGCTTTTTATTTTAATCTATTTTTTAATTTTTTTTTTGTATTAAGAATGTGGTTAACTTTCGTTAAAGTATGTCTTGTTTCAATAATTATATTTATTGAATTATGTAAAAAACTTATTGTTATTAGTTTAAATATTATTGACTGGAATTTTTTACTTAAAACTTGTGTTAAAAATTTAGGAATTCTCTGTTTGCATCACCTGCTTTCATACTATTTGTTACCTTATCGGCTTTTAATAACTAAAATGTATTTGAGTCGAGGACATCAAAAACTTGTGAGTATTTAAAAGTAATTTTTAAATACTTCAATTTCATCATCTCATCGAATACTTCATCCATTTCATTTTTCATTGCTTTTTTCCTGTTATGCCTTCTCATTTATTTTTAATGCCTAACACTGTAGCTGAAGCTTCAGAATGTATGTTTTAAGATACTAATAATTTTTAAACCACGTTCTTCTAGCTAACGTAGAGTATTCTTAAATGTAGCTGTTTTTGTAATAAGCAAATTGTAAAAAATACATTCTGAAGTTTGTAATCCCTGTTTTTACATAAGTTATTGAAAATTATGTTATAGATTCATATGATGGAACAAAATTCAATGCCGCAGCATTCCAACCATCCGATGTTACCACGTCGACGACCCCCCCGCGTTAATCCACATGCTGCTGCTGATCGTCTTCCTCTAAACGAAGCTGCAAAAATTGTATGTATAATGAATTTATTTCGTCGAAATAATACATTATTTTGTTTGTAATTATTATAGGAGATGGCATCCTTGCCAAGTAAAACGCCGGTATCCATTTTACAAGAATTATTAAGTCGCCGAGGTTTAACTCCGAAATATGAATTAGTCCAAATTGAAGGTGCTATCCACGAACCCACTTTTCGGTATCGTGTAACTATGGAAAATTCTGTTGGTAATGAAATTATTATTCTTTTCTCGGAGTATTTGTATTGAACAGTAGTTAGAATTTTTCACAAATTATTAATCAATATTTGAAAGATTTTATTTAATTTAGGACAAATTACAACAAGAGGTCTTGCCTTTTGACGTTAAATTTGATATATTGTAAAAATAGATGATTCTAAAGATAAAATGTACAAGTACTTGAACTTTTTTTTCAATATAAGACGTTCTGTACACTTGAAATAAAGAACCAAAACCGGACAATCTTAAGTCGTTTTAAAAATGGCGCTCTCAAATATCTCGAAACTATCAGGTCTACCTCAAACATTATTTCTAGTATTTAAAAATTATGATATATTCATAATTAAACAAGAGGTTCAATAACACTGATTAATCCCTAAACCGAAATCCATTTATTGGTTATCAAAACCTATCAAAAGTTATATGGTGTCTGATGTTGCTTTTGCCCAGGGGTGGTAAACCACCCCTTCAAAGGGGTGGGCAAATCTAAACAAAAAGTATCATTTAAATATATTTCGAAAAGTCAATACTTTCCGAGTTATTGTCGATTGGAATTCGAAGTATTTAACGTTAAATAACTGAAAAATGTAGATTTTTAGAAAAAAGTATATCATACACTTTTTAAAATATTATAAAAAACCTTGAAAATACAAAAGTTTCAAGTCATTTGCACGAAAATTAACGGAGTTAAAATGAAAAAAAGATACTCGTACCTTTTTTTATGTTTTATTCAGAACAAAAATTGAGATCCGATTTTTTTGTCAATCGGAGCTATGAGAAAGAACTTAAAGGTTTAAGCCTCTTTTATTGGAGTATAAGCCAAGTTTTAATGTAATTTAATTTTAATTGTTACATAATTTTCGAAGTATTAAGGGGGTAACATGTGAGCTCTAGTGATTTTTTTCACTTCAAACTGACGAGATGAAGCTTTCAACATATCTTTGCTGGAATTTGTCCTAAATTCGATGACGACTCTAGTCGACTATTAGATATATTTGACAACCTTGATGTTATTTACTTTTTAAGAACTATTACCCTAGGGGCTAGATGTGCGAGACATTTTTTTAAGCTAGTAAATTTTGAATAAAAAGGGGAATAATTTTTTCAATTTCTGTATTGAAACGTTTTATAGGGTATGACTTGGTTATTGAAAGGTAGATAATTATGTTTTTACTTCAAAATAATTGGAATCCGAAAAATTTTCATTTATGGTGGAGGCCCTTTGGCGAGTTTTATTTCAAAAAATAAACAACTTTTGTTATAAACATTTTTTCGTAAACATCATTGCTTACCAATGAGGGTGCAGATTCTATGTATGTATTATATGGGAATATCAGTTCTGTGTGACTATCTTGCTTTACTTATATGACGTAGAAAAACAGAAAAACAAACGATTCCGTAATCAACACTGTTTATACATGTTAATTGTTTCACTTGTTTATAATACCTTTGAGTCCAAATTTCAACAATAATATATGGATTATACATTACTATTTTTATATAAAATTTTAGCTGTTGGTACTGGTCGTTCTAAAAAGGAGGCAAAACATGCTGCTGCTAAAGCTTTACTAGATCTAATTGTTGGATACACTAGTGATGGTGAAAATAATTCTGAAGGTCAAACAACTAATGGGAATGGTCAAGATGGGTAAGATTAAGAAATATTTGTCATTTTAAAATATTTTTAACAACAAAAACTTGAAACAGAAATCATGCAATTTTATCGACATATGAAGATAAAGTTGTTGGAAATCCTATCGGCTGGTTGCAAGAAATGTGTATGTCACGTCGTTGGCCACCGCCATTTTATGACATGGAAAGTGAGGAAGGATTACCTCATGAACGCATGTTTACTATTGCTTGCCAAGTTTTCAAACATCGGGAAATAGGTACTGGAAAATCAAAGAAATTAGCTAAAAGACAAGCTGCACATAAAATGTGGCAAGCGTTACAAGATATGCCTTTGGAGGGTAATAATGTGCCACCGACTCTAATGGATGATGAAGAAGAGGTATAAATGTTTGTTTTATAATTTTTGCGTGGAAGCAAAAAAGTCAAGTGATTATAAAATAAGTGACTAATTTTACATCGATAACCAGTTTGTTATTATTTTACGTTATTCGTTAGAAATAAGTAAATGTTTTATGTAAAAATCATTTTTAGTCTTTTTCAAACATTAAATTCATAAAATTTCATGACGTGAACAAAAACAGAGCATGCGCATGATGCTTTCGTTGTTGATTTCCTTTTGTGTTATGTTTACTGTTTTCTGTTAACTGATTCCCTTATGTATACTGATTTCTAAACTAACAGGAACAATTTATATTTTGAGGAGAATATTTTTCAAAAAGTCAGCAACCCATTTTAAAATGGAATGACTTTCTACAACGAATTAATTTTAATATTTGAACTTCAGATTCTTAAAGCGTAGACCTGCGAAATTTTTTAAACCTATATTATTTTAAATTTGTTTTTGACAGATCTCAAACGAATTGGTTTTGTTTTACTTGTATTTAAGAATTTGGTCTTTCTTATTGTGAAGTTACATCTAAACGGCTAAATGGATTTCATTTATTGAGCTATCGGTATATTTATCTTGCTACGACAAGTGTCTCAGGATATGTTACGTTCCAACCTGGGGACTGTATTATGTAAAAAAGTATGTGCTAAGATAAAAAATTACACATGTGCTAGGATAGTTTGTGTTAATCAATTTTAAGACACTTCAATAATTATCCTTTGTGGACAGAAAAAAACTAATTTAAAATAATATAGGTTCAAAAAATTTTCGCTAGTATACCGCAATTTTTAAGCGTCATAATAAAGTTCGATCCGTGAATGGGAAATCAATGGTTGATTTTATCGCATAAATAATACAAAAAATTTATCTTTTGCTCTTTCTGCAAGATATGACATCATACCTGCTCTTCTTGCAGAATATGTCGGTTTTCGATGCTTGAGATGATTTTCAATAGTTAAAAATATTACGAAAATGGTTGATCATTCCAGTCTATTCCAGATAGATCTTAATGTCTACCTCAAATTGAAATAGAACGCAGCTTGATGAGGTGGCGTGGGACACTTTAATATAAACGGGGGTTTATGTATGGTGGATTCTGGAGAGTGACGTTGACGCAGTTTGTACGCTGTGGTTACAAAAAACTCATAAACCAACCTGCATTCCTCATTGATCTCCATCTACATAAAATCGTGTCACGCCACACAAATATGTGCTTCAATTTTCACTCATGCTAAATCATTATTTTTATGATATTATAATAAAATTAATTAATAAAAATAAATACAAATTATGGGAATTATATCGATAGGATCATTCGATACTAAATTTTTGTGCAGTTATATAACTTATTTTGTAATCACCTAATTATGAATAATTTTCTAAGTAGCTTACATTTTTAAATTATCTACATGTTACAAAAAATTGAATTGTAGTACGGTTTTTTTTGATTGTTTACTTTCAAAAAGATTTTACTATCTTTTCTCTATTCTGTTTTTATCAATATGCGTTTAAAGCCATTGAAGCCCATTTTTTTTTTTAAAGGGTAGTAAAAGCTTTTTGATTTTCGTAAGTTAATTAATTTTTCTCATTTTTTTATAGAGTAATCAAAAAATTGGAAAAATGCTTAATCGTTATGCAGAGTTGAAAGATAGTAAAATCTCCACATTAACAACCCCACATAGCCATAAAGTTTCGCAATTCCACAAAAATTTAAAATTATCCACTGGCAAAAAATTGTCGGAATTGCAGGTATGTAACTTTTACCTATCTATGACGAAACGAAGCAGAGTATTTTTATAATTTCTTTTTTTTCAATTTATTTTAACCTACTTGTGCGAACAAAGGTGGATAATATTAGCGTATATGTGTATATATGTGTGATTGATCGTGTGTGAAGGATTCTTAATTCTCTCGTAACGTTTGATTGTAGTATGTAGTTAATGCACCACAAAAAAGCCGAAATGGATATCCTTGGAAGATTCAATTACCGTGGTTAAAAATTATAATTTCGTATGCGCGTGTATCGAAAAGCTAGTCAAAATTTGCATTGTAGATAGAAATTATTTGACTTGTAAACAAAATTTTTCCTTCTTTTATTTTATTTCATTCATAATTTTTCTTAATTAATATTTTTTTTCTAGAATACTTGTTTGAATAATAAATCATTCAACTTCGTGCAGTTCCTACAAGAAATTGCGTCAGAACAACAATTCGAAGTAACCTACGTAGACATTGAAGAGAAATCAATTTCTGGTAAACATCAATGCCTCGTCCAATTATCTACATTACCAGTAGCTGTTTGCTATGGATCTGGTTCAACTTCAAAAGATGCACAGTCAAGTGCAGCACAAAATGCTCTCGAGTACTTAAAAATAATGACAAAAAAGTGAGGTAAAATTTTTAATAATTTTAAGTCAACAAAACAAAAAAATATTAAAAATTAAAAATATCAAAAAAATACCTCATTTACGTCATCACACGAACACAAAAAACTCGAAATTTTTGGCTAAATAATACCAAAAAATACGAAAGCATTCGATTTATGTATATTTTTATTGTATATTTGATATCATCTTAAACTTTTTTTTTCCGTTTGTCCTCGTATTTCATTTGTTTTTCGATTACTACAAGTGGAAAAATTCAAAATTTTAAGTCAAATATACTGTAAAAATACATCAAAATATATATTCAGTTGTATATTATATTAATCGATAATTGAGTATTATGGTTCCTTGCGCGATATCAAAAAAACCAGTGCTTATACGTAAGTTTATTAATAATGCGCTATTAACCAAAATAGTAGAAAATATAATACCAAAACTAAATGGTTTACGTTTCTCTCATATATTCATATTTCAAAATATTATTGTTCATAAATATGAAATTGAAGCAAGTGCAACCTATTTACACATCACCATAATTTTATTAAAAAAATTATCTTTTTATTCAAATCAAGTTCACAATACATTTAATCATAATTACTTAAAAAAAAATCAAAATATTTTGGTATTAATTATTTTTACTCTCTATAAAAGGTATACATTTTACACTTCAGGTAAATACTATAAATCATAAAATTAATTGACATGTCAATGTTTATTTCTCATTCATCTGATCGAAATCGGCTTCAGTTTTTCACGTTATTTTACGTTCATGGCGACATTCCATATTTTCGATAACTGTTCATGGTAAAAAGTTACTTGTTCTATATTAATGAAAATTTCTATCATTTCATTTACATACTTATCAAATTTAATTTCATCATGAATTTAATTTTAGTAGTCGCGTTAGTTTTTGTTAATTTATGGGCCGATTTCAAAAATAAAAGTAAATATTTGAAGTGTAATGATTTATCGATAAATATGTTGGTATTTAGCATGTTCTCTAATAAATTAGAAATCGGGTCAGTAAAATAATTTTACCCAAAATTAATATGATGCTGTTTGACCCAACTTTGCATAATGGCGGATGCACAATTTATACAAGCTATACTTTGCATAGAATTAGTGGGATTTTCCATAATTTATTTTCTTTTTGATTTACGAAGGCTTTTTCATTCTTGTCATTTGTTGACCTATTTCATTTTGTAGCTTAATTTATCTTGTTTTGCGAGGATTTAAAAAAAAAATATTTAAAATTATTGTATTATCAATTTCATTTCTTAGTTTTCGTTTTTTTAAATTAGTCACGTGTAGAGTTTATTAAATAATTAATAATATGCCATTTAGCAATTTAATATACAAAATTTATTGATAATGCTTTAAATTTTAAATATTTACATTTCAAATTGAATGGTTTTTTGTGGTTTTCTTTCAAATCACTTGTTTGAAATTGAATGTATAGTTTTAATATTAAATGTTCGTATGAATTTTAATATTAAAAATTTCACTATATATTTCATTAAAAAAAAAACATTTAATTGAAATGGATTTTTAACTATAGGATAATATTGAAATTGTTTATAAATTTAAATTAATACTAATATTAAATGTCGTAAACTAAATTTACGGCAATCAATTTGTATCTTAAAGTTCACATTAAAATTATTTATTGGGATTTGCTGTATTTCCTCAATTAATAATTTTTTTTGGGAATTTTGTCAATACTTAAGATTTGTGAAAAATATTTATTTTCAAAAATGATTTTCACCAGATGGAAATTATATCAATTAAAAAACATAAATTGCTTAGTACTTTCAGATAGAAATGATTTTTGCTTTATTAAAAATGTATTTGTTATCATTTAGCAATTAATATACCAAATTTTTTTTAATAATTAATCATAAAAATTGAATTCATTTTTCATTTCAATGTAATTGATTTTTTGTTTTAAATTAAATTTTTTTTTCAATGTGTAGAATTTTAATATTAAATTTCAAATATTTATGATATTAAAATATTTTCTATACTTACCATAATAAAAACCATTTAATTGAAATGAAGTCCTGATTCTAAATTGTTATTTAGAATAAATTAGAATTATAATTGGTAAAATTTAGAAATATTACACAATTTTTTTTTCAACCATTTTCGAGGATCAATTTACATTTTAGTTAACTGAAAAATTATTTATTGAGTTTTGCTGTATTTCCTTAATGAATAATTTTTTAGAATTTTTTATGGCTTAAGATACATGTGGCTTATTTTCAAATATATTTTGGTTTTTACTAATTGTAAGTCTAATTTTTAGAAATTAAGATAAATTAATAAGTAATATATGAATATATAAATAGAATAATCATTTTTATTTAAAATATTTGTTGCTAAATGGTTAGAATTGCCTTTTTAGGAAAGAGGCATTATTTTAATGCAAAGTATAGAGGTTGTAACCTTTTTTTTTATTTATACTTTTTTTTTTTTCATATACTTCAATTATTAATTAGCATATGTATCAATAATAAAAACCTTCATAATTGTAGAATTATTTATATTATTATTAATTATTAATTATTAAATTGTAAATAACAATTACTTCACTTAAATTACTGTACTCTAGCAAAAATTTTTAATTTTTTGCCTTTCATTTAAATTTCAAAAATTTGTAGTTGTGAGTATATTGTTGTATTTAAAAACAAAACAAAAAAAAAACTTTTCTAATTACTCTGTTAATAAAAGGATTTAATATTGATGTATGTGGTAAGTTAAAAAATAAATGTCTTCAGTTGAAATTGTTTACTTATTTTATCCTGATTATAATTTTTTCCAGAGATTTTCAGTTCATCGTAAGATCAAAAGTTATTTGTGATTTCAATTTTTATATTGATCCTAAATCTAATTTTGAGTCCAAGCTAAAGGTTGTTATACCATGTATATATGAAATATACATATTATGTTAAGTTTAGTCCCAAGTTTGTAACGCTTAAAAATATTGATGCTACGAGGAAAATTTTGATATAGGTGTTCATACAATCATCTAATTTTCATTTTCACTTGTCTGTCTGTCTGCCGTCTGTCATCACGATTACTCAAAAACGAAAAGAGATATCAAGCTGAAATTATTATAGCGTGCTGAGGACGTTAAAAGTGAGGTCAACTTCGTAAATGAGCAACGTAGGTCAATTGGGTCTTGGACCCGTAGTACCCATCTTGTACATCGTTAGAGATAGAACAAAAGTTTAAATGTGAAAAATGTTCCTTATAAAAAGTAAACAACTTTTGTTTGCAACATTTTTTCGTGAACATCACTGTTTACCCGTGAGTGCAAATTAAGCGCAAATTGTATATGGGTAATTGTATATCAGTTATATATGTGTGGCATGTATGTATGTGTAATGTGACAGTGTAATCAACACAGTATATACATGGTATTTCAACAATTAACTCAGTCAATTTTCAGTTTGTTTTCACTTGTTGTTGTTTTTTTTATATATTATATTCATTGGAGTGATTACCTAGTTAGTAATTGTTATTGTAGGGTATTCTACTATATTTGAAAAAGTAATATAATAAGTAATATTAATAATATTATTAATAAAAGTAATATTATTATTCAATAATATGCCTACCTTTTTTTATCCTTTACATTGATTTAAGGAATATCAAACAGAACCTACATTAAAAAAAAATTATTACTACAATTATTCATTTATAAGTAGGTAAGTTTATTGAGGTTAATAAAAAAAGGTAAGAAAATCAAATAAATACTCAGTTTAAGAAAATAAGTTTATTAAAAAAAGGAGAGTAAAAGTTATGTATATTACATTATTGATAAGTAAAACATGTCAATGGTGGAATAGTGGCTAGCCCAGCCGCCTCCGGGTAAAGAGTACCGAGGTTCGTAGCTAGGAATGCCCCGATTAATTTTTAATTAAATAATTTATTATGCTGTGATAATGTCATTTTTTTAGATAATTGTTATGAGGACCAAAAGCGACAAATAAATAAGACAGCCAGGTATATTTTATGTTATTTTAATTCCCACCCCCTGACAGAAGAGTGATTTATGGCATAAGTAAGGACTAACATAATTAATTTTTTTTCTTTGTGAAATAACATATTCTCCTATTACATTATGTTATAAAATTTCATTTAAGAAGAATAAGAGAAAGAGCATGTACAACAAAAAAGCAAGCAAAATAAATAAGTATTTTTTTAATATTTGGTAATAGGCGAATATGTTATAAAAAAGTGGGATAAAATATATAATAACATGTTCTTCTGTTACAAAATTTCAAATTTTAGTCTTACGGGCGATTTTTTAATTTTATAAATACAAATTTTAATATTTTGTAATAGGAGAATATGAGTGAGATATACTATATGACATGTTCTCCTATTAAAAAGTTTCAAATTTTAACATAACCAAGCCATTTTTGTACATATTTTTTAATATTTTGTAACAGGAGAACATGATTTTTTTTTTTGATCAAGAGTGAGATATATTTATGATTATTTAAATTCCCACCCCCTGACAGAATAGTGATTTATGACATGTATAACAGGCGTTATTTATAGCAAGAGGGCGGGTATTATAGATAATTTAAACTATAAAAAGAGTGGAAAATTTTTAACATTAGGAAAAATTCACTTAATTTAAAAGAAAAAATGTTTTCCACGCCAGGATACGAACCAACGTTCCTTGGTTTCATAGGCAAGTGCTATACCCTACAACCACCAGCCTTATTTATTAGTATATAACTAATTTAATACTTACCTTTACTAATAAAATAATTAATTAATTGATCATTTTGTTCTGAAAGAAACAATAGGATATAATATTTTCTTTTGAAATAATTGGAGGAAAGAAAATTTAAAAAATAAAACAAAATTTAAAATATAATAGGATTTTCATTTATTAAAAAAAATTAAATTTTCATGAAAAATCATATTGTACATTTTCATAAAACAAATTAACAGAGATTCTTCTTTTCTTATTAAAGTTTTTATAGAAAATAAGTAAAGTTCTGTCAAGTTCACATGAGTTTGATTTTGTTGAGTACACTCATAATTATTCAGGCCTCTTACTTGGAATCCATCTTTTTTGAGGAACATACTTCGTGATCATGGGGGGGGGGGGGTGGATTCGTAATGTGATCAAAAACAGAAATCCCAAAAATTTGTCCCAGAACGATTTCTAGATTTTTTTAAAAACGCGCCAAATAATTTTATTTCCAATTAGCAAGGTAAATTCTCTGAATTATACTTTTCTTTATCATATGGGTGGTAAATAATAAATCATACTTAGCTTAAGATTTAATAATTTTGTGGTATTTCTACAAAAGATGGAGATGGACACGAACTTATAGAAAAAGTTCAAAGGATAATGCATGCGCACAAATAAACTTATTAAGCGTATTTTATTTATATTATTTTTATTTTTTATTATATTACATTGTTTTTAATTTTTAAAAGGCTTTATACACAGGTTTCTGCAATTAAATATTGCAATGACTAAATGTTTTTTTTTTTTTTATACTAAAAAGCGAAAATAAAAGTCGGTGATATTTTTTATAACTGTTTTATAAACAGCTTTTTAATCTATTTTTTATTTTTACAAATAACATTCACTAAAATTGATTTTGGTTTAAGTCCATTTTTTTTATAAAATTCTTAAGTTTATTTTTTTATTGGCAATTGTTTTATTATCTTTTACAAATAAAGCAATCATACCAAAGCAGTTGAATGAATTATCATATTTTATTCAAATTAAATTTTCAATTTAAACCTTATTTTGTAACTTTGTACAGATATTATATCGACATAATTTATTTATTTATATATGCTTTAAAAAATTTTAATGGGATATGCGATTTTTGAATAAATTGGGAAATGTTTCTTTTTAAATGAATTTATATATAATTATTTTTTAAATACCAGTCTTAAAAAGTTACTATTCTATCAATGTCTGGCTCAGTAAGCATTAATGCCAGCTAATAAAAAAAAAAATTTTGGACCACATCCCATATTTTTTGCAGTTGGTTAATACCTAATTTTATTTTTGAATTTTGAATAGAATAATGTATTTGAAAGTTTAAAAATAACGATTTTCTTCCAAATTATTATAAATTGTTTTAATTTATAGAATAAATTCATGTAACGGACGGTTATGTTGGGAGATAAAAAGAAATTTTAGAGAATTTAAAGAAGAATGAAAACTATTCAAAGATTTTTTTTATGGCAAGGGCAGCTGCTATAGTTTTATCAGTGTAGGTATCCATGCGTTTTTGTGTGCCTAAAATAGAGCTCTATTGATTCAATAGAGCAAATTAAACATGTAAGAGGTGAACCCATAGATTATAGTTTTTTTTTATGTAATAAACTATAATTTGGGGGTGAACCTTGCATCAAATCAGTTTTTCAACCGGTTTCTTTAATTGTGTTTCAACAGGCATTGAATAAATAAAAAGATATTTAGAAATTATAGTAATTTACAACAAAACTGTTCAAATGTATGAATGAATTGTCAAATAAAGCAATCCACTCTTTTAATGGTCTAATCATACCGTAGACCCTTGCTGTTTTTCTTAAGATTTAAGCCTACTTGTGATTGCCATATTAACTACTTGACGTCATTAGTGATTTTCCTAGTAGTTATCTTTGGTTTATGGACTTATGTAAGATAAGAAGTAAGATAGTAACGATGACTAATGCTATCTGATATGTCAGATTTTATTTGAATATCTTCACAAGTACTTTATATATCTGGCAAATTGATCCGTGCAAATGTAAGGAAGAATCTTTGCTTCAAAATAAAAAGTTTGAGACTGATAGTAATGGAATAAGCATCGTAGTATATAGAGAATAAGCATTTAGATTATTAAAAAATGGTACACCATCTTGGCTTGGCATTTCCAGTTGTTTTTACTGATATCATAGTGTATTAAAGAAAGGTTTTCATCTCTATTATTTTAAGAAGTCTTCGATTTTGCAAATATTTTTTATTTGTTTCATGATGGGTTTCATGCATAGAAGTAATAACATAGAACCGTAATGTGGCCATCCATACGGTTGATCGTTATAGAAAGAGACCTAAAAATAGTACGCGTATAGCTCCCTTCGTCTGTCTAATATTACCTTTATGAAAGTCACAGACATGTACGTGTTTATACAATAATTCAAAATATTATTATATCGCTTTTGTCAGGCTGAGAGGCAAAGAGGGAAGGCGGTCCCTTTTTTCGGTCACGTTTTAACGGTCTATAATTCACTTATTGCGTTTCCTATGCTTGCCTCTATGGTTTATATAACCTCTTTGTTTTCATGAATGGTTTCATAACGGATTAGTCTAAGAAATGGCTACCCAAAACTTATTTCCATCAAAGATATTTTTCTTAGGTTATAAGAATTTTAATAAGTCTTTTTGAGGCTATAAGGTTTTTTAGTTCAATCACTTATTATTTATTAATTAAAAGGTATTTGTGCTATTTAACTATTTGGATTCATTCGTTAATATATTTGATTGCGCCATTCCCTCTACTCTTTTCCCTTAAATCATATTAGTACCGTTTTTAACTACAAAATGTAAATTATGACCAAGATAAATTAGGTATATATGGAAACAAGATTGTAACTTGACCGTTTAAATATCACATTTAGAAACAAAATTACTGTGAAATAAAAGCACAATGTTAATTTTTCTTTAAAAGTGGGGCCATTGATTTTGTTTCATAAAATTTGAAAAAATTAATTTTGGATACATTAAAATATATTATTATTTGATAGTTACTTAATTTTGGTACTAAAATGTACCTACGATTTAAAGATTTTAGTAGAAAAATCGTTATTATAAAGATTTATTACATGAATAATAAATATGTTAGGTATATAAGGTTCTCATGCAAGTTGTTATGAATGTATAAGTGTCACGTAAGTGGTCACGAAAGCTACTGGTCCTTTTTATTTTCATGAATATTTTTTATTATTACTCGAAAAAGGCGCCTCAAACAAAAAAGAGAATTGAGTATTGTAATTTTACTTACGACTGAATTAATTTTATTGTTAAATTCGTTCCTATACGTTTATATTAATGATTATGTTTTGTTGAGATTAAGGGTGGATTTATATGAATTTATTTGATTTCGGCGCCATTCATCTCATACAAATTAATTCGTATTCAAAAATTGAGTCTTCATTTATTAAAGTACGGAATTGTTGAAAGAAATGCGTTTCTAGGGATGTGACGTATGATTAAAAGTGAACTCTTAAAAATATAATGATAAATATAAAATAATTTTTAATACCCAAAAAATACATTTTTCAAAATACAAAATTTTTAAAATTTTGCATACACTTTTAAATTTATAGATAGTCGCCCTAGACCTAAAAATTCTAATAGAATTTCTATTAAAATAAATCGTAATTTGAACTTTCGATTGTTTCCTATTAAAACCCGGTAAACCTCTTTAGTCGAAATAAATGGTAATAATACGGCAAAAATTTTAAATATCTATTCATGCTCATATATTTTATTTCAAATTTTCGTTTGGGTTTCAATAGGAATGAATCGAAAAACGTCGATTGCCGATTAATTCCGATTCATATCAATAAGGAAACCTAGTGAAATTGTTTGCTAGAGTTATAAATAGGTAATCAAATTGAGTATTATATAAAATCTCAATATGAAAATGTTTTCATGTAAGTGAATGCCGCTTCGCGTTAACAGCAATTTATTTCTCTTTTTCAAAAGATATGGTTCACTTACACTTCCATACTACAAAACCACGCGAAACGTAATTATTATGGATGTAGACATGATTAGTGAACAGCATTTTTAACTCCAAAGCAGCAATTTTGCTAGTTCGCGAAAAATAATCTTGATTCAATTTCAAGATCATCATATTAATTTTTATACCATTTAGTTTTTTTTCCGATTTAAAATCTTAATTTGATTACCATTTATCTGTTTTTAGGACATTCGAATGTCAAATTATTTTCAAATTGTACTTTGCGATTTGAAGTTTGATTAAAAGTTACTACTGTAAAGACCAAGGCCATTAAGAGTTTTTGTGTAGAAATCATATAAATACAAAATAAATTTTCCAAGTTCAACCAAATTTTGTAGCAACTTACATGAGTCACCTCTATGTATATATTAAATATATGTGTTTAATTTTGTAAATACAATATACCTACTTTGGATCATTTTCTATTTATTTAAATATAATTTTTTTTTTTTAATATATTAATATAATCTTTTTTTTTTTTTAAATAGTCTACCTACTATATTTGATCCCACATTCAACATACCTGAAAAATTAATACTGAATATCGAGATGACCATCAATTTAGAAGAATTCTAGATAAATATTTATTTTAACATTTTCCTCCAATCAGAAAATTTAAAAGTATTTTATACATTATATTTTTTAAAATTTTTTGTTAAATATGACAGTTGTAAACTCATACCTATACTATTGTGTCCAAAAAATAAGGTGACATTGTATTTATTTTGAAAATTCTTTATTTATTCTTCCAAATCAATTTCATCCCCTTCAAAGTAATCCCCTCCCGATGCAATGCACTTATGCCAACGGATTTTCCAATCTTCGAAACACTGGTTGTAGTCACTTTCCGGGATTGCCTTCAGTTCCGTCTTCGCTGCGGCTTGAATTTCTTCTATCGTATCAAAACGGTGTCCCCGGAGCGGTCTTTTGAACAGCAAGAAGATCACGGCGCCAGGTGAATACGGTCGTTGCGGAACGATATGGGTTGAGTTTTTGACGAAATTATCACGAATAATGAGTGCAGTATGGGATGGTGCATTATTGTGGTGTAAAAACCATGAATTGTCTTTCCACAATAACGGCCTTTATATGCGGATAGCGATACGCAAATGACGCTTATCGTTCAAATAATATTCTTTGTTGACTGTTTGACCGGGCCGAAGGAATTCATAATGCACAAAAAACGCGCGCAGTTTAAATTCAAATGTCACCTTATTTTTTGGACACAGTATTATTTTGTTGTAACCGTTTATATTGAATTTCTATTATAATTGAATCAATTAATAAATTGTCATGAAATTTTGTCATCACGATTGAAATCAGTATGTAATTTAATTACAGTATAATTTGGATATGTTCAATTTCACAAAAACAGATCACAATAAAACAATTATACTGAATCAGTTAAAATTTATGTAAGGATTTTTAAAACTGTTGGATGATGATTTTATTTTGAAATGACTTTGAGAGTGTTAATTAAAATAGAACACAATGTGTATCAGAAAATTAAAATTTATGTAAGAATTTTTAAAATTGTTGAATGATTATTTTATTAACTTCCCAGTATTTCGAAATCGAAAATATATCACTTATTATAGAATAATTCAGTCAGATTAAGAAACGCAAGCCAAAAATTGGTGTTATTAAAATGTACAGTTTAAAAAAATTAATAAAATTATTCTGATACACATAGTATATCTAACTTATGAGACACCATTCGTTCCGTTATCAAAAAATGTTCCCGAAAATGTAACAATAATCTTGATATTAGATGGTAAATAAACTATGTTGAAGTTATAAAAGAATTTACATTTACCTAAGCAAGCGTGCGTGCCTGGTAAAAAGATCCAAATTATGCTGATAGATTGGTAAATCCACCGCAAGGCAACACTCTCTTTGATTAACATAGAAATGAATTTTGTACACCATCAAAGCAATCGAATTGTTTAGAATTACAAGAGAATGATGTCATAAAGACGATACTTTTTTCGGTCACTTAGAGTCTGTGAATAAGCAATTTGGTTTGTTCAAAGTTGCTGAAATTTTTTTAACTCTTTCAATAATAAAAAAAATGGAGTCTCATACTGCTGTAATATCAAAAATAAATTGACAAAAATTGTATCGTGTCTATTATGTGAGAAAAACAAGAAAGCTCATTTTACAATATAATTTGTAAATGTAAAAATGTTGTTTGAACGTTTTCCAATGTATAAATACCAATAATAAGTTCAATTTCCAAGGCATTGATAATAAATTATTTATTTATTTATTTTTATTATAAATTATTTCTTTTCATATAAAAAACGATGAATAATTTGGTGGTATACTAAATATATTTAAATATTTATTTACAATTAGAGAAAGTATATTTTTTTTTTAGATTTTAATAAAATAATAAGAATTTTTATTAAATAGATATTTTCAAGAAATTTATTTACAAATCGTTTACTAGCACAAAATATTTTGTTTTAATATATAATTTTTTTAAATATATATTTTTTTTTCAAATTTTGTTTAATAAATTATTTTTTAAATTTAATTTATCGACTTGAACTTTTATATACTAAATTTGTACAATTTAATAATTTTCACCAAAATAAAAACCTAATCTATACTTATTATTCTCAAGCTAAGGCCAATTTGATGAAATATTTATCAAAAAATTCAGTTAAAATTATTTTAGCAAAGTGATATGAATTCGAAATTCTGTTAAAAAAAAAGTAATTTTTTTAGTTAAGTTATTTAAAAAAAAAAAAACAATTAAAACCAAATTTTTAATCGTTTCGTTTGGGATGTCTTATATACTTAGAAAATGAGAAACAGAATAGGATTAATTTATTACTCTGTTTAATTATAAAATTATAGAATTGCACCAAACAATTCTAGACTCAAAATCAGCTTTTTAAATTATTCTGTATGCCATTCCATTTTTGGTAAAAATTCCTATATTAAGGTAATTTTTTTAAAACATAACTGAGGTGGTTTGGCTAGTGTTATTTTAACATTAAGTTGCCTGTTTATCTTTGAATAGTTTTAATATTCAGATATTTAACTTAATGTCGTAAACTATGAATGGAAACTTAAAGTTTGTTAAATAATTAAAAGAATAGTAAATAATAACAGAAAAATACACACATCAGGATAGTGAAGAAAATTAGGACAATCCCTGTAACACCCCCTTGGCTTAAAAACTGCAAAGACTTGCTTCTCTTCTAATCGAAATTTATTTTAAGAATGTGTATTCTCTTTTTTCATTGATTCACTTTTATTTTTTTGAAAATAGATAAAATTTTATCTATCGAGTAATAGATAAAAGTAATTAAAAAACAACTCTATTTTGTCGAAATTTATTTGAAAAAATTATTATTTTAACTGAATTTTTGATAACCTATGTGGAAGTGAGGAGTTTGCAGGATGTGTTTTAGAGCCACTTATTCCTGACGACGCTGCTCAGTCTCCTCCCCCACATTAGATGATATCATACGATAGTTCCTTGAAGATGTTGTGGTTCAGATGTTTGAGGTTGAATTGGCCCTCCTCCAGAATTTTCTTGCCTGGATTGACTTTGACTACTAGATTGATCACAGTAAGGTGATGGTATACCACCCAATGGGCTACTACTAGATGGGCTTACATTAGTTGCACTGCCAAATTGAGATGCCACACCTAAACAGCAATCGTTCATAGGAGACGGTGGTAGCCCGATTGTTGGGGGAGCCATACTAATATTCGTGTTCGAAGGACCAACTATTAAAGCGGTATTACTTGACATACTAGGATTGCTTCCTTCCTCTGGCGGAGTTACCTCTAAACCTATATTACTATTTAATGCAATTTTGATTGGATTGTTATGATTTGAAGGTGCCATTGAAAAATGAGAGAAACCAATTTCTTCCAAACTACTTTTTCGGCGAGCAACACCTGCATTAGTAAGTCCTTGGCGTAGGGAATTTGATCGACGTAGTAAAATATCATCACAAATTCGTAATGAATTAGATCTACCTCGAAATGTTCCCGCTACAGTTGGAGAATCTGGTAACGATAATGAATTGGATTTAGTAGTCACTAACGGAGGCGGTCTAGGTGCTGTGAATGTAGGCAATCCTAGACCAGAACCTCTTCTACTGCCGCTTTGTGCTGCTGCAGCCATTTGTTGAATTAAATTTTGTGAACAAAAACTAATATTCGATTTTCGTCGACTATTATGTCTTTCGAACGTTTTTTGGGCAGAAAATGGGCTTGGACGAACAATATAACTAAAAAAATAAAAATTAGTAGTAATAATTTACAAAAATTTTAACGAAACATTAACACATACATTATATCTCCTTCTTCTAGTTTTAAATCACAACTGGGGTTAATTATAACATAAGATAAGCTATTTCGTTTTTCACTAACATCCATATAATCAATTCCTGGTAAATTTAAGCTCTCCATTCTTGATCGAACTAAATTAGCAATTTCAGCCCTTTCAATTTGTTGTGCGTGATTATCCTTTGCTTCGTCAACCATATTTATTGAATACTGTTTATAATAAATAATAGAGATATAATTATTAAATTATTTACGACATTCAATATTGCACACATAAACCTAAAAATCATGCCATAGCAAAACAAAAAATAATAATATTCTTTCATTTCTGAAGGTACTAAACAAGCATCAAGCAGAAAGATCGAACGAACAAATTAATAGAAACTAGAATGAAATATAAATAAAATAGAAAGAATTATTCTAAGATAATACGTTTCATAAAAATATCATTAGTGAAAGAAATATAAATTATAGAAATTTAGTTTTAATGATGCGCAGTCGATGAAATTACAGTAGTTGCAATCCACTAAAGTTTCACTATATAAAGTGGGAAATTTTTGTTTGTTAACGGCAAAAAGGTATATTAAATATGTCGCAATTTCATTAAAAAATTTGATCTCTCACGTACGAGACTTTTAGACACGACATGTGGTTATTACAAACAATTTCTCCTTACGCTCGTTGTGACAATCCAATATTCCTTATCTTATTGGTAAATGTGTTTTGTGAAGATTAAAAACTATAAAATTTGAATTTTTACATGGATGCAGATTTATCAAGAGACAAAAAAGCTAAGTTCAAAAATGTCATTTATGTTGTTATTTTATCCTTGCTTTTTTATATCGTTAAACAGAAATAGCTATAAATAATTTTTGAAGGAAATAGCTTCAAGGTTGTGATGAGAAAAATATTTTATTTTTACTATTTTTGATTTTCCTCCTCTTTTATCCCACAAACAGTTTTCAGTCACCCTTCGTATGTCCATGAGCTGCATTCGTATATTGTAAAGAATATTGCAAAAAAATTAAACACAGCTTAGAATTTTTGTTTAAACAATTAAAGCAATTACAGTAACCTTTGTGAAAAAACGAATTTTATAACAACATCGCGACATTATCTGAAGATACAATAAAAGCAGACATGCCTTTTTTGGGTATGTTAAGGACATGAATCATTGGAAGTAAATTATTTCTGTGTTTTTTAAATTCTTTCACTATTTTTTCAAGAGTTAGTAGTTCCAAGGAGGCTTTCAATTTCCTATTATTTCTTATTGCGTTAGGCCAACAAAAAAAAAAATACTTGCGTGTAAAAAAATATGGTAGCCAATGATAGAGTATCATTTTTCTACAAACATACCATCCATCTTCAAGTACCTACACTAGTAGCAAAAATTTTATGATTCTGCTTTAGATAAATAGATTTAATAAAGGAAAAATAATTGAATACTCGGTTCTAATATATGACAATTTCATTAACCGATACAAGTAAAAGCTATTAGTATGCGGAACAGCACCTTTTTTGTTAAATGATCAATATAGACTTGAAGACTTGTGAGTGGCTCCCTTTTGACAAGTCTATCCAACTTTCTCTCTACAATTTTTTTCAAAAGTGCTGCGTTTTCAATGAAAAAAAAAATGAGCATGATCAAGTCATATTTAAGCTATTGGTCTGAAAGAAAGCAGCAGGAAATTTGTCGAACACTATGACCATTTGATAGCGTCGTAGAGAGAAAGTTTGGTTGACTCTCCAAAAGAAACCACTCATGAAGTTTGAAGTATGTATTAATCATTATACAAAAAGGGTGCTGTCCCGCGGGCTATGTATCGCGGACTTTATGCTTAAAAACATTAAAACGATACTACTAGTACTTTTTTTTATACCATCTATAAACATTTATCTATGTACATGCTTGGCAGATCTTTCAAAGTGCACCGGATAATATCTGCAATAATAGACTGAGCGAATGTCCATGGGTTCGTCAAAATTATTTGAGGGATAAGGTATTTTTCGCATTTTGAACCTAAAAATTAACTACTGTTCTTTTCAAAGTATATACACTTAAAATAGAGGATAATTTCAACATTATATTACTTTTAGCAAATATTGAATTATTATGTTTCTATAGAGTACATTATTTACATTTCTCTTAATTTGTATCGTTTGATCATAAATTTTCATAAGTTTTAAAAAGATTCGTGCCCACTCACCATATCTGAATTTTGTTCATGTGTACAACCGAGACAATTAGTACCTGGCTTCGGTCTGTATGTTACCCCAACCCGATCAGAACCTACATCCTCGTCAAGCTTGCGAAAATAGAGGGAAGCATAATAGAGAAACTAGTTCGTGCATTCTATTACATAATTATTAGTTATATATACATAAAATTTAGATTTGGAGAAAATGTAATTTAATTTTGGTAGATTTTGATTTTTGAAAAGGATTTTTTTTTGCCAAGAAATGTATAATACCAAAATAAGTGCTCAGTATAAATTAGTATTGTTGTAGAAATGATTCAGGGAGTATTTTTTCTTCTTAGCTCCTTTACTTGATTTCCAAAATCAGAAGTTGTATAATGTACGAGCACATTATACTCTCATTCTCTTGCACGATAAACGTATTTCAAGTTAAGGCTGTTCTATACAAATTTTTGATTGGCGTTTAGTTCTCTTAAGTAAGTAAGGGTTTCCAGACAAGAATGGTAAAAGTTACAATTGAATTTCAGCACTGCGATTATATCCTTTACTTTATCGATTTGAAATTTGGATATGTTATAGGTATTCATATTCTACTGACCCTGGTTTCCTTTTTCGAAAATCATGTTAATATCCCCAATTTTTTACAATCAGATAATTTCTCTCATTTCACTGTACTTGAATGTGAACAATGAAAATTGGGAAAGTTATCAGGATTTTCGAAAAAGTAGCCAGGGCAAGTAAAATATGAATACTTATAACATATCCCAGTTTCAAGTCGATAGACTAAAGGGTTTAATCGCAGTGTTTGATATTTAATTATAACTTTAAGCATTCTCATTTGGAAAACCACTTTTCTTTCTTTCAATCTTATAGAAGATAATTATAAAAATTTTTAAAATAATAGCGAATAAATGATGACAGTAATTAATGATGGCGAAAAAAATTGATGGAAAGATAAAGCAGAAAAAATACTCCCACAAACAATCTAAGGGAAATGTCGAAGTATCTTATTTATGATAAAATCTGGATGGTTGAAAAAAGTGCCAATTGAAATTGAGATTAATATTATTTTTAACAAACAGTTTCGAACCATCATGAATTTAAAAAAAATAAAATACCGTTTAATTTTAAGTTATTCACAAATATTTAAAATAATATTATTAAAAAATTGATTTACAAACCACACATAAAATATTAAATTTTGACGTTATATTAAAATTAGATGAATGCAGAAAATTGTTAAAAAAAATTAGTTAATAAGAAATATTACACACAATTTAATTTTCTGTGGGAAAAAATCGTGCTAGGAAATTTTAATAATACCATGCTAAAATATATACAAATTGTTTTTAATAATACTACACAACTTCATTAATACTCTTAATGCCCGAACATTTGGAAGTTTGTTTAACATAATACCTCGAGCTATGTGTATTAGGAGTTCTATCTTCTATCTTCTGAATGAATTTCTTCTGAGCTCTAATTTCTATCACAAGTCAGGTATAAAGTACCGTACCGTACTTTATTTGCGACAAGTTCTGGACTTGACAAGTTTTAAATTGCCCCTGCTGCGTAAAATTTGTGAATGTCTACTTTCTTTCATTATCTAATAATAAGATAATCGATTCCCCAACTCTGAAGACATTTGTATGATACTCAAAAAATTGAAGAATTCGTTGTCCGATACTATAAAATTTTCAAAATTTTGGACTACGGAGACTCGACCTTGTTAAGTGTCCGACAAAAGTCTTCAATGTCAGAGAGTAGATTATTTTCTTATTAGAGTGTAAAATAAGATAGATATTTATCCAGAAAATTGTTAGGACTGTTCCTGATGTCAAATATGAAGTGTATTTATTATAATCTATCAGGTGTAAAATGCTTATTACAGGTAGGTATATGAATTAGGTGCAAATTATAGGTACGACTGTGGACTTGCATTTGTATGATTCCTGATTCATGCATTTGTAAGCCTTATACCCATAAGCTTACGTTGCTGGTGTGTATTCCAGAAGATAATTACTTTATGAAGCAACATTTATCAAAATATTGAATGCCTCCAGTTATTGGATTAAAACTAATAATTACATTTTGGAGATGATGATCGCGCGGTGACATCTCTTGCTAATTGCATTTTTTACATATCTTTGAGTTCTCTCGGAGGTATAAAGAAAAACTTGTCGAGCGAAATCTTCCACTAGGAAAACCTCTTCCATCATACTCTCTTAATTCTAGGAATGATTTACTTTATTTATGAAAGTGTTTGCTTTATTTATGGAAATGCCGTAGATAAGCTAAAGTTGCGTCGAAGTAACGAGAAAATACTTCTAAGTTCGATGGGTGAATATAGCAGTGCAAAATGGAAAGGTACAGAAAGCTAAAAGCAACACAAATCAATGACAGTCGAACTTCATTCTGTAAAGTTAATAGACAAAAGGAAAGACAGTTTCAACCGTGTAGCTGGGATTCTGATTAAAGATTTCAGGACCCAGAAACAACAATTTTCTATGGAAAATTGCGAGGACAAACATTCATAATACATTGTTCAAAAAAGAAACGAATGAGGGATGGTTGTATTTGGAAGTTATAATAAGGCTTTGCGTGTACTGCTATTAAGTACTACCTATCCTACGACCTAAAACATTGTTCCTAAAATTACATAAGTTCGAGGTATTATCCCAGTAACTTAAAATGTCAATATGAGTTAGTGTTAATATATCTTGTATATACTTAATATATTAATATCGATGGTAAGGAAGAGCAAATTTTTGATTTGGTGAGGGTTCAAATTTAATTTTTTTTATATAATTTTTGGCAAAATTTTGTCGTATAATATTTAAAAAAGTTAATCCACATGCTGATTGGCGTTCTAGCTAGATTAGATCTTATTTTATATAAAAGAAAATGCATGCATATAAAATACAAATCAAATTTGTACCCTTTCAGCTTAGTCGTGCGTGTGCCGCCTGTTAAAAATACGTTATTAATAAGAAAAAAATTTTAAAATTATGCAGTGTTAAAAACTTGTAGCAAAATTTATTAAAAACGAATTATCTTTCGCTAAAAGAACTTTAATAGTAAAGTATAAAAAGAAAATCAAAATAAAATCAGAAAATTTTTTTGAAATATAATTTACTTTTTTTCAAAGAAAATTTTTTGTCAGATTAGAATTATTTACAGAAAACTACCTTAGTATTTTGATTAATTTTAATTTTTAATTCTATTTTATCAATTGATAGATTTGATAGATTAATTTTAATGATTAATAGATTTGAAAAATTAATCAAATAGTAAAACCAAACAGTACCCGTACCCTGTAACTATTTAACGATGACTGTCGCTATCACTATCGTTATCGTTAGAGGCTTAGTTTATTTAAGATGACAGATTTTCGGATGTTGCTGTCATGGCATTAACGATCACAATATACATGACTGTCTAAATCAAGCACAATATCGTTGGTTAAGTTTAACGATAGCCATGAATGTCGTTAAGAAGTTACAAAGTCCAGCCACAGGTGGTGGAACTCAACGCAAGAGTATAATAATTTTTGATGTTTTTGAATATTCCAGAAATACCGTTCTTTGGTTACTCGATACGTGTTTCTTATTAAGTTTGATATAGAAACGTGACTGTATTCAGAATTTTAATCATTGATTTTTTATCATGGACAGGCGTGAATTTTTTAAGCCGGATTATAAAACTTTTATTTATTCTTGTAGACTCTCAGCTCGTGACAGAAAATCATTATATATTAAAAATTAAAATTTGTTTGTTAATCAAAGAGAAAAACTTTTTACAGTCTGTATTCATTTGAATTAAAGGTAAGACTGTTGAATACACTAAAAATTTATTGGAAACCGGTTTTCTCGTGTACAAACTTTAACATAACAATTTTTTTTACCAAGTTTGTACACGAGAAAACCGCCTGCCAATAAATTTTTAGTACATTCAGCAGTTTTACCATTTATTCAAATGAATGGCAGACTGTAAAAAGTTTTTCCTCTTTGATATACAAACAGATGATAATTTTTAACTATGTATTAGTTTGTTATAAATATTATTTTATACATATTGTAAAAAATTGAAGTTGTTTTTCTGACAGTCTATTTGTCCACAGTCAGAAATATGGACAGAAGTACATACAAACTTCTTCATTTTTGATCAAGAATTTACATTTTTTAAGTATTAGTTTGCTATTAAGGAGACACGAGCAAAGTTTTGTATAACATAGAGTTAATTTTTGATATGCATGATGGGAAGGCTTTTTGAGTATACTAAAGGTTTTGGATACCAGAAAGCCAAAGGTAGAAGGTGGGAGTGGGAGTAGAAACAATCAAATAAAATTCGAGTTGAATACCGAAAGGTCAATGACACGTGTTTCCATTTTTCAGCGCAATTATTTTGAGGTTTATGAATGGAAATAATTCGTGACTCCTTTAAAATAGAAAATTCGGGCTTTCAACAGTGATAATCGATTCTGTAAGTGATAAAAAAAATCCCCAAATGGCAAGTACAACACACACAGTATACAACTTGGTCCCCTCGAGTTCCTCGTCACGACTAGGACAAAATATTACTACTGTGATATTTCAAAACAAAAGATTACACAGAGATTACACTTAAGCTGTATGTTACTCCTTCAAGATTATTGCTTTACAGGTTTCTTTGGAGTTTGTATTAACACAGATTTCTATGGTGCCGTAAAATTAATGTATTTCTAAAAAATAACTGTACACTTACAACCAAAGAACAGTAAGATTTTTCATCTTTTCCTTTGTTTGTTCTGGTCCAAACTATACTGTGTCCATACTGGTATTGACGCGTCTGTAACTGTATTTTCAAATTAATTTTGTGGGAAATAATATTAACGAATAAAATCCATGGAACTGTCAATTGTTTGATCTTCTTTTGAACGGATGCTAACGCCAATTATGAAAATTTTTTGATGATTGTTAAATTAAATAATTCTATTCCCAAATTTATTGAAAAAAATTCGTAAAACACAAGTACTAAAAAAATACAGGTAAAGAATAAAATAAAGGCAATTGAAGAAATTGATAAAAGTAGATAATATTTTGTTTAAAGCACGGCCAAAAGATATATATTTGAAAGCGCCGATTAAATATCCATTATGGATATTTATTTCGTGTACTCACCGAAGACCGCACACGCACGCAACTTGACCAGGACCATGTACCCTCGCTCATACTCACATGCGATGAATCTGAAACTGATGTATCCTGCGTCCTGTATATTCCAATTGGTATTTCACATGTTGTTGAGCATAACTTTTGATACAGTCGTCCATATGTTCGAATCCACATATCATCTTTGGTAATTTTCATCTATTTTCGAAAATTTATGAAAATATGATTATGAAAACTATTCATTACTTTTATTATTCATTATTTTGTCACAAACTAAAACGATTACAAGTGATAATAATTTTATATTTTATGAGCGTTACTCTCGAAAATATAAAGTAATTAACTGCCCGCGTCGCTAATCAATTTCAACTTTAAAAACAAAGACTACCGCGTTATAGCCCTTCCTTTACCCTCACTTAATTCCTCTTTCACCATTGAATGGGTTTTAACTATTAGGTGAGAAACCCTAAAAATACAGCCCATGTTACTTGCTGAAAATGTAGCATTCTATAGGTAAAGAGTTTTTACTATCGGGATACTGTTAAGTATTATAAAACTCCAAAAGAAAAGGTCTGCAATAATTGTCCCACGGGAGTATATACTATCGTAATAAAAAGCCATGTGTTTATTCAGTTATAAACTATCTGTGTTCCAAATTTTATCAAAATCCGTTTAGTAGTTTTTGCGTGAAAGAGTAACAAACATCCTGACATCCACAAAAATTTTCATGGTTATAACATATATCAGATCCACACACGTGTTATCCCAAAGTTAATTTTTCAAGTTGTGGAGTCCCCTTTTGCGGTTCCAGTTTTCACCGAGGTTTCTCAATTACGATCAGAAACATCATTACACTCTCTCGGAAACCTTCGACTGTTATGGTGTAAAATTTGATTCTTGAATCGTTTTAGGTTGTTGAAAATGATTCGATTTCAAAGTTTACGTACAGATGTTAAAAATCCAGAACCTGGAGCTTGATCCACACCCAATAATAAACGTACAAACGTTATAACATAATCCTTAACAAACGCTTGGTATAATAACGTGTCGAGCATACTTGCACTAAATACACTGCCGGCTGCAAAAGGAAGTCGAAACATATACGATATATGTGATCCACGTTCTTTTTCACGCTGAAATAAAATTTTATTTCAATATAATAAATAAATAATAAAAATTTTAAAATTATTAATACTCCAAAAGTAAGTAAAATGTGATTTTATACACACGAAACGTGGTAAAAAGAATTATTACCAGTTAGTTGTTTATTGACTGTACACACAGACTAGGTTTAGTTTTCTACTAAATGATGGTGGCTACTTAATAGTCGAAATACACATTTTGACTTGATTATTGAAACTATTGACTAGACAATTTGGAATATTAATAATTAAAACCAAAAATTTATAATAATTTTTTTTTTTTTTTGTAATGTAAAAGTTAAATTATAATAAACATTTTATGGAAATTTTATTGTTAAATTTTTGGTTTAATTGAAGTAGAATTTCCTTTTATCTACATGCTCCCAATGATAATGATCCCTTTTTCAAGCTCATACAAAAGCAAAGGATAGAGTGATTGTGTATGTTAATGAAAATGAAGGGGGATATCGGAAAGGATTAGTACAAATTACTAAATTTAATAAATTAATCATGCATTTTAATAAATATTACTAACAGTTTTAGAGGCAAAAATAATTATTTATGTGATTAATCAGGTTCTTTGGTATTATACTACAATGAGTTCGAAAAAATTAGAAAACATGAATTCAAATTCAAATGAAAGTGTAACCATAATGACAATTAAGATAGTACGGGCGCCAAGGAAAGTTTAGACTTGTGGTTGAAATTATTTGTAACTTATTTTCAACTTTCATGATGAAATTTGGTAGCACTTCATGAATGTAGACGAAAAATAAGTAGACAATTTGCCGATACTTGCCTTGGTTTTCGAAATATCGAAAGCTAAATGACTAAACAAAATTTTCTATTTTCGATATTTTTGAAAATTACTCCAGATATCGAAAAATTGTATTCCTACTTTTCGTCTTATATTTCAAGTTATAACATAATTCACCATCAAATTTGAATATATATATATATATATTTTAATTTTTGCTCTCACTACCGTGCTCATACATCCTTAGTCGGATACAACGGTTATTTTTAATTTCCAATAATTTATTAAGGTTTTAATTCAATTTAAATAGTTTTTTTTAAATTTCCACTGACTAGTTTTGAAGAAATCTATGAAAGTATATCATCCGTCTATCGTTTTCCTATAAGGCGAATGTTAAATACTATTGAAGTCATTTATTTAATAAAATAATCGGATAACCCCCCCCCCCCTCCATAAAATTTTCTAATTTTATCCAAAATTGTTCTGTCGCTCGTATATCCGTAATCGCTTCCTTAATATGGAAGACATAAAATTTTTCTGGTTACAATGTATGACATTAAGTATATCTTGGAATTTTCAATTAAATTTTTGAGGGATCTAATTTTTTCGAGCACATTTCTATTTTGTTCACAAAAATAAAATATTTCATGCATAGCCACATTGAGTTAGTATTTTTGCATAATAATTTATAGACATCATATTGGCTACTGGTTACTAAATTTAACTGGATTGAGCAAAAAAGCAAGAAAATTTTATTAAAAAATTAGTAAAGTGGGTTGATATTTATGAGGTGTTTATAATATAAGGTAATATAAACAATTCTTATGCCCGTTTTTCTTATGTGAAATTTTATAAATTATGTTAACCAATCGCCTTAATTGTCACCTAGGCTGTAAGCTATGGAATGTGTTTAACTTGGGTTAAGCTCGATTCATGTAAGCTTAGTTTTTCGTGTGTTGACTGTTAGGCAGATAGCTATGACAGATTTTTCATGCAAGTCAAGCTGTGTACGTCTTTCATGACTTTTATTATTTGAAAGATGTTAAATTATAGTACGTACAAAAGTTGCTTAATGATTTTGAAGTGAAGATCAAATTAAAGCTCACATTCATATGAAAAAAATTTTTAAAACTGTTGATTTAAAAAAAAAAAAATATGGTTAGTCTTTATGCATTCGCACCGTTTTGTAATTCAAGCCGTAAGTAAAAGTAAGAACTTAAAAAATAAATGGACCTCGAGCAGGTACCTTCATACATTTTATTATAATTTAAATTCCAACCCCTCCCCTCCCCATTTGTTATTGAGAATAATGAGATTTTGTCTTTTGATTTTAAAACTATAAACTTTGAGTAGAGACAGATTCTTGAAATTAATAAACCAGCTTTTGGAAATGGAAAATAAAACTATGATGTGGATTGATTCACAGAAAAAGGATCATTAAAAATATTGTGTTATTCTTCGACAGTAAAGTGTGAATGAACCTATTTAACGATTAAAAGTATGGATTACTTTTAAGGTATTATTACGATTGAAGAAACCGGGTTGAAATTGTTTTTGACTTATAAAAAAAACTGAAACACGCATCACAATCCATCCAAGCCAATGGACATTTTTTCTATAAGAAATTTTGTAAAATTTTTCAACCCACATTACGAACTAGAAATTCTTTAATCAAATTATTAGGTTTAAAAAACTATACAAGGTTTTAATCCTCTAATAACAATAATAATAAAACAAGAAACAAAATTAAGTAAATTATGAATGGAAGAGAAATGTATTTAAAGAGTTATGTGAAATGTAGAGGGTTACCAGCGCAAGCCCCCTATCGACGGCATCATCACCATTGGAGAGCTGGGAAGATAACCCCAGTACCTTTTCCATTTTGGAGAGATGTAATGCATATTTATCATGCGCTCGAAATTGCATAAATCTCATATTGGATGATTGAGATAATTCTGTTATACTTTTTATATTGGGAAAAAATCTAAAAAAAAAAAGTTTTTTTTAAATATTTTTATGGTAATTATTGAACATTTAATAAAGCACCGAAGAAAATATTTACTTAAACATAGTTTGAACTGCTACAATTGTATTACAATCAGCTAGCGTATCTTCTTCTGCGGAATTTGAGAGTTCTTTATTTACAACCACTACATTTTCAGCTAAAGTAATACCCGCTCTTAAAAGATCATCTAAGCTGTAAACAGATTAAAAATATTGTCATAAATTTTATTTTATTCCACCATTGAAATAACTGTGCCCATGATTTTTTTCAAAAGATCTCAAAGCCACAAATGCCAATTAATTTTTGGATATTTTGATCTGAAGGACAGAGTACACAACATATAATCCTTGCCTGAAAATTCGGGGTCCAAGACATTTACGAAATTCAGAAAATCATGGTATCACAAAAAAGTTACATATTAATAAAATACAGTGTGGTCATTTTTCATGACCTGAAGTGATTATTGTTTTGAATGGAAGCACGTCGATTTAGATATCAAGGGGGAAGTTCAAATAATGCACCTAGAGAAATTTAAGTTTCATCCCTTCACCCCTAGCCATTCCAACTTTGAAATTTCAAATGGCACTCCTTGCATTGTTATACATTTGAAAGGGCATAAAATTCTCTATTCACCATGATAAAAAAAATGAAGTCAATCAATTGGTTCAATCATGATAAAAAAAATGATATCAATGAATTAAAAAATGAAATCAATAATGAAGAGTATTTATAGTACTTGCAGTGAGTATTTACATATTTTGCACTGTTTTTCTGCATACAGAAATAATTGTTTTTTATCTCACTTTCCTATCAAAATACCTAAAAACCTATTGACTTTTTTGAGCATCGATACTTTTGGTTAGAGTCATTCCAGTAATAGTTTACTAAACTTTCTATGCATGTTATCGAAACTATTATAAAGTGAGTTCATAATCTTAATTATAAAAAACTGTAAAACTTACCAATCAATTGAGCCTAACATCCAATAAACTAATGGAAAATATGATACAGCATCCAAAAAAGCAACATCCGGTCGTCTCTCTAATAGAAGTATTATTGGATTTAAAGATGTTTTCGTTCGAAAATGTGCTCTTAATGGTATAATAAAATTATAAATGCCATTTGATGCATAATCTGCAGCTAATATTATTGTTTTGTTTTGCCATTGATATTCCTTTGCATTACGGTATGAACAATGTTCACAGACTTGGGCTAATTGTAAACAGCATAATGGTTTCTTCTCTTTTAATAAATAACATAATGTTGGACTCACACCAATGAAAGGTGATACTGGAGGAAATCCTTTCACAATCCTGTTTAGAAAAACAAACATTTTAATATCAAATAATTTAAACGGTGGAATATTTTTCGACTTTCGTGATCCATATAATTTTTGAAAATTAAAAAATGCAGCCAATATTTGCTGCAAAGCTTTGAAATAAGCGAGAAAAATATAATACGATAATCCAGATTGTAATGAACACCAAAGGCCAAAATAAGACTAATTTGACCCTTTTTATCTTACACACTCAGGTTTGCATTTTGAGTTTCTTATCATCAACATTAAGAAGATTTTACAAAATTTGCAAGACAAGGACTAATGTATAAGACAAAGGTCAAAAACTTATTATTAAACAAAGGTAATCGAATATAGTCCTGCGCTAGGTTTTGCTGCTCACTAATTACAGAGATCGTTAAATAGGCATGGCCTTAGAAGCAATGTAAAAGAGTAGAAATTTAAGGAAAAATTGATTCAATACTCAAATTGAATCAGTAACGCAGGCATACATTTTGTTTTGGTAGCATAATCGTTGTTTAGATATTCACTAGCATTTAACCAAATTTCCTTTTATTTTTAGGTTCATAGTATTTATTTAGTTCATAGTATTTATTTAGTTCATATTATTTATTAAATGGGAATAGTGCAGGCGTATTTGTTGTTAAATTAATTACTAACGAAACATTTTGATGAATATGTGGCTAATAAAGTCTTATATTAGATAGTGTCATACATTATATAGATTCGGCTAATAGTGTCGTCATATGATATGATTTGTAAAAATGAGGTTTCGTCTCGTCACAATCTAATTTACGCCGAAAAACATTTTGAGATTCAATCGTAACAAATAATCTAATAAGCAGATCTGCAAAGAAGCTGCACCGCTCTATGTTTTTTGGCGTAGCTATGAAGTTTTGATTTCAATTTTTGTTGAAATAGAAGCTACAGATGTACTTTCCAATTGGTTGCCGTTGTTTTTATTTTGTTCATATTGGAGGTTAGTTCCGTTAGATAACAATTTATTTTCTGGGTGTATGTTATGAAGTTATTTAAAAAAAGGATCAGAAAATGAATTAATTTAGTCCTCCAGACGAACAGCTGTTATTTTTGTTGATTATGATTAAAGCATAACGTCCTACTGATGCGGTCAAGGCGGGAAAGCAAGTCATGATCGGATGATTTCCTAAGAGTCTTTTAGGGGAAATTTTGTCACGAATAATTAACTCAATAATCTAGAGTCAAGCATTAAACTAAGAAAGAAACCTTTGAGCTATGCGGGTTTTGGTAGCTTAAGAGGTTTTTATATTTGAAGAGATTTCTCCACTCTTTGGTGTTATAGATATATCACTCATTTATTCATTCCAGATATTTCTCTGCTTCAAATTTTCCTATATTTTAATTTAGGTAGTAGTCTAAGCAATGTCGATAGTCATGTCACATATAATATTAATAATGTACATGTTTTATTAAAAATGGAATGATTAATTTTACTAAGGAATAGCTAAATTTGATAAACTTGACTAAATAACTAAACGTTATAGAAATATATTAAAAAATAAATGTATTTATTAATTAATATGACACTTGCAGAAACTATTCTTAAAAATTTACTACAAAATGGTAACTTTTTTTGTACCTACAAAATTGGAATTTTGGATTTGATTTTCTTCAATCTTGACTTACCGTGCACATTCTTCATGCCAGGCTGGGCGTTCGACATCTGATTCACCTGAGTCTGAACTGCACCAATTCATCATCAACATCAACACATAACATAGAGAAAAGTGTGCAACAGATAGAGAAAATACAAAAATATACAAAGGAAAGTAGAAGATAGAAAAGGGGTTAGAATACATTCTAAGGTGCAATTATATTTTTGGTTGGTGGTGTTGTGCTTTGGATTTGTAAACATGTGAATATAATACAAAGTGTGTAAACTGTAAGTTTTTATGATGCAAATAATATATATATTAATAGTGAGGAGACTTATAACTAATTTTCTAGCATACTTCAAAAATTCACAGTTTAGAAAAAATTTTGATTATAATTGCTTATAAGGGAACGATCAAATAAGAGTTATACGTGTTTAATTTGAAATAAAAAATTGTATTTAAAAATGGTTTCAGGTAAATGAACGTCTCTTAGATGTGAGAAATTTAATTTTCAAAAAATACGATTCACTCTCACTTTTGATGCCACAAACCTCACCACTGTTAATTTCTATGATCCATGAACAGTGAGTTGGTTTTCTCTTCACCAAAACCAGTAAAATTCTTTAATTAAACACATTTTTATATGAAACAAAAAAATCATCTTGAATAGACCACACGCCCATGATGAAATGGAACAGGGAACTAGGGAACATGTTAAAAAAGATGCTCCTCCTATATGTAAAAGTACCATGGCATTTAAGCAACATGGTATCAGTTTGGTGAGTACAGGCGACAATATGGATGTCATACACCCTTTGGTATCTCACCTCTGCACCAGCAGAGGCGATGCTGGATACTAATATACGGAAAAATATACGGCGATGCTGGATACTAAGTCTGCATAAGTATTCAAAGCGAATAACATAAATTCCGTACAGAAATAAACACGTAGGGTTTCGACAATTAACAGGAGATCAACGACATTTATGTAATTCGCTTCAAATATCGATGCAGAGTTAGTATCCACCAACACCGTACATATTTGCTAATACAGGGGCGAGATAGCAAGGGAGGTTATCTATTTTCACCTGTACTCACCTGTACCTCGCCGAACTAACGTCATGGTTCTCACACAAACTTTTACATATTGGTGCATCTTGTTTCAAAATTATTCTTTCTGCGTTATTTTACCCGAAAAATTTTAGCATGGTCTTATGGTATATAAGGATGAAGCTTCTTTTGGGTTAAATTCCGCTTTTAGAAAGAAGAAAACTCTCATGAATCATGAGTATACTCACACAAATTAGCTGTTTTATGTGTTTTGTAATATGGTAGTGTAAATGGACTGTACATACAATTTTGGAAAAGATAATATCCTTACTGTTACTTCTAAGATGCGTAGATTTACATGAAAACATATTTAAATAAAAATGCCATGATAGAAAATTTAAAAGATTAAAACGTCATATTAAACTAAAAATTTCAATTTGATCACTTTATAGTTGCAGAAAAATAAATGGTGGAAACGCAATTATATTATGCAGTATATACAATTTTAATGTATATTGAGTATTTATTTGCGCTCCCGCCATATTTATTAGAGTGTCTTGTTTAAAAGTATCTATGTTGAATTTTTTTTAAAATTTCTTGAATCTTTTCATTTTTTCCAGTGTAGTGACATAGTTTGGTTTCAAAGTAGAAGTTATAAGCCACCCAACTATTATTATGAATTGTGCTGCTGTTGTTAAATCGTGCAATATTTATGGAAAAATTATACAATCAATTGTCAATGAAATTTTATACTCTGGAAATAATATTTACTGTTTGCTTTATAATTTTTGTTTTTTCATGATTTTTCTTCAAAAAAATTAACAAAATTATCACAGAGAATCTCAAAAAAGGATAGTAAAGTTTTTTTACAATTGTTCCAGAGCTGAATTAAGCCAGCGCTGAACTTGTAGTAAATGGCAAATTCTATCAAGAGGCTTTTTTTAGTCTTCCTCAATTCTAAACACCCCCACTCTTGGTCAAAACTTGTTTGAATCATGTATATTATTTTTAGTCAACGTATTTCGTTAAGATTTTTTAACGCTCATATAAGCACTTCTCAACATTGTTACCCTTGTGAAGTGGCTAATCCGATAATGATTCGCTCTATTAATACTAATGCAATTTCTGATCTAATCTATAACGTAAAATCTATACAAGGTGTTTTATAATTGACTACAAAACTCTTGACTTCCTAAATAAACTTTAAAAGACGAATGAAAAAGCTCTTCGCCAAATTTCGATCTGAGGCCTAATTTCCGAGATAATTAATCAAATCAATTTATAAATTTATCCAATGAGAGAGCACTTAGAAATAGAAGAATGTCTTTATAAATGATTTCATTGGACTGGGTGGGATCAAAATACTTAAATTAAACTGTGTGCTTTAAAAATGTACTTTGTTTTTTTTTGAATGTTGGGCTCGATAAAACAACTCAAGTATACATACTTTTCAAAATAAGCAAAATTTTTTCTAAAGAATGATTTTTTTTTCTTAAAATGCAAAATAAGAAAATTTGCAAGTATAGTTACCTCTATCCGTGGACACACTGTATAATTTTTTTTGAAGAAAAATCATATTTTACTTCGCTCTCAATTTTCAAAAAAAAGAAAGAGGCAAAAATGGTGTATTGTAAAGAACTTACTAAATTTTAATTTCATTCGTGTGAGCTAAGTGAACTTGAAAGCAGTGACTGAAATAGTTTACCCCTCCCCTCCTAATTTATTTTTTTTAATTATAATATAGATTTCGTGGTTCTATACCATGCAATGAAATCATAGCTTAATAAAATTTAAAATTTGTTAAATTTAATTAAATGTATTTGTATTTGGTTACAACATATCTATTTACATAAGATAGGGTACCTAATGGAACTAAACTGAAATCTATGAAAAATGAAATTAAATATTAAAACATACTGTTATTGTTGGAAAACTAGGTTATATATTCTGAAAATTATATTTTATTCTAAAAATATGTATTTATGTTAGCATAGATACTCGAATTTTGGATAATAGGTAAAAATGTCAATAACGAACAAAAATGTTATTCAATATCGCTCTTAAGTGGCACGAAATTTTGGTAGAATCCGCGTGAAACTTTGAAATTAAATAAATTTTGGAAATTATGGTTATAAATTTGTAGATTTGAATTTACAATAAATAATTTTCGAGAATGCTTTATATTGTGTGCTCCTTTGAACAGTTTAAAACCTTTCTAAATTATTTTTATTTGTAAATATTGATAAAACTTCGAAATTTAAGATACCTGCTTATTTTTTTTAATAATAACTAAAAGTTTGAAGCAAAGTTATTTGTCCTTAGTATATAAAATAGTTTAGCAAATCAAAGCCAAACTTAAAAATGCTATTAAATTAATATTAAATGTTTGTCCTGCAACGGCAGCCTATTTAAATTTACATTTGGCAAAGTTTATTTACATTTATGATTTTATTAAATTAATTAACTTATAACATTAACCGACAGTAAAGTATTTTAAAAAAAAGATATTATAAAAATTTTGGTGGTAAAGTTCAAGTAATAGTTTCAGGTGAATAAAGAAATTGCTTCGAATATTTGGGTTTCTGGACTACAATACGAAAACAGGCATTATTTAGATAGGCATTAAGAATATTTTATTTAATCATTACTAGTTCTGAATATTTTTTATGTATTATCCAAAATTCGAGGATTGGTATTCGCTAGCATAAATACGATATTTTTTTACTCAAAATTATGTAAGAAAATGTTCAAGTTTTCTATTAGTTTTCATATAAAAATAAGACAAACATTTCTTACAAAAGTTTTATTAAATCCATAAAAAGTTTTGGCATACAATGAAGTTAAATATTATTTAGAAATTTTTTTATTAGACCTTTTCGTCATATTGATAGTTTATTAATTTTTAATACAAACTTCCATCATTTTAGCATATCGTTAATATTTTATGCGGAATATATCCGCAGTACATAAAATATATTGCGTGTGTTTAAATCATTTTTTATGATATATAATTTTTGTTCTTCGATCATAAAACTTTTTTTAACCGACTTCAAACTAGAACAATATACTCAATTCGATACGATACGATACTTTTTTATATCTATATTTATCCAAGATTTTACAGCCAATTGGAACTGTTTTATTCAATACAAAATTAATAGGAGGAAATTGTATGAGTTAGTATGGTAATAGTTTTTCTGTTTTTAAGGATAAACGCAAAATACTTCTAAAGCTGCAATCAGGTGCAACTTTACCTAATCGTGTACATACAACCGCCGTCGCTTTAATAGTCTAAAAGAGAAATGTGTTAATATTATATGACATAAAACTGTCCTCCTACAGAAGGTTATTTTTTTTCAAACTCTTGGAAACAAATTAATAAAAAAATTTCTGATATTCTTTTTCAGAGTGTGGCGGCTCTTTTTTGCTTTTAAAATTACCAAATCAATACGATTTTTGTGTTTTCCGGATTCAAATTGATCAAGTACCAATAGTAAATAAAATCGAAAATCGTAAACGATACTTTTTTAGAATTTTTCGATTTTTTCGATTTTGATCCAGGCATCAAATTGTACAAGTTCAAGAAAACTACTTAATTAAAAAAACCTGTTTAGTCATACTAGGTAAGTTTCAATATTTTAATTAGTTCTTGCAGAAGAACGTAAATTAATTTATTAATTTATAACATAAAAATATAAAGATAAATATATATTGCAAATGTGTTTTCTTTCTATCAGTGGCAACATCGAATTTCTCTACTAACTCGAGGTATTGATTTTCAATATTTCAAGCTAAAATGAGGAATATTTATAAACCAAATATGACTTTAAGTTTCAAGACAATTTTAAATATATAAAAAAAAGAATTTGAAAGTGTGAACAGAAACTGAACAAGAGAAAAGTGACAAAAATTGAGAACATAAAATCATGCAAGTAAATTTACACTAAGAATATTAAATTATATCTTACGCTATTTTTTCACTTGGTGATCGCCAAGGCACATCATCATCTAATTCATCGTCACTCTCATCACCTTCGTCCGCTGGATCGATTGGTATATTTAATGTTGAACTAGTGAACATATCAGGAACTGGTAAAATACTCGGTCTGCGGCTACCACGACGTTGATTTAGTATTTCTGGACTAAGTAAATTAGGATTATCACATGATCTTGGTATATCTAAATGATTACCAATTGAACCCATTTCCGGTGCTAAGGATGCGGGTGAACTGTCCTTCAAACATGTTCGAGAATCACTAAGGCCACCATTATCTGTAGTGAAATATTTTGTTTATTGATTATTTTTTATTACTTAAAGCTATTGTTTTTGTATTTTTTTTAAAAAATGTTTTGAAATAATTAAATTCTTGTCTGCACTTTGCAAAAAAGTAAGATAAAAATATTTTACAGCATTTGTGAATAGAGGCAAATTACTAAAACATGACTAAAAGAAGCTTTACATTTCTTCCAAGAAATAATAAATAAAATATTTTATTTTATTTAAATATAAAATTGGGAAACAATTTTCTGAAAAAATAAGTTTGAAAATTTAATTATTTTATTTTGTAAGATGTAAAAGAAATTTCTTATTTTGATTTCAAACGTTCCAAAATAAATAAATTTACAAATATTTTCAAAAGTATTTAGGGATATCATAGGATAAAAATTTGATTTGAGAGAAAAGGTAAATATTGTAATGATAGGGCAAACATTTCAGCACAAAGAAAGCTACATTGAAAACAAGAATTGGGTTTAAATTACTACAAAGTATACATTTGCTTGCATAGAAACAAAATAATTATGCTAAAAAAACATTCCAAATATTTTTATTAAAGAAAAAATATTGTTGAGAAAATGAAAAAATTGATTAATAAACATTATAAAAGCGTGCGCATTCAAGCTGGGCGGCGTGCAACTTGAAAAATCATATTTTGTATAAAATGTATTATTTTAAAGATAAACGTTTTATATTGTTTTATGTGTGTAATCGGTTAAATTTGTTGACAATTCTGTTTAGAAAACATTGGTAATTTTATAAATTTTAATTTTGAACGAGTAAGGAACCTACTTATTACCCTTACAATTTCCAAAATCTCTACGAAGGCAAAAGGTAAACATATAATATGAAATTTGTTTATGTATTCCCCGGAATTAATTAATGAATTTTAAAAGACCGTACAGAATTAAAATTAATTCTAGTTCCCAAGAAATTACTAAGGAAACTGCACCGCTATATCATTTTCGAAATGCTTTATATTCTCATTTCTATGTATTTTTATATTCTTATTTTCGAGTATTCTTAAGTGTATAATACATTTACAAAAGAAAAAAAAAAGAAAAAAATCCGGAGAATGAAAATCCGAATGAGAGCTCAGTCATGTGTCATTATAAATTCATAACTTTAATTAATTACGATTTACGAGCAATCATTGCACTCTTTATAGGTGATAAGTATTGATTATGCTCCCCCCTCTATTTTGCAAACCTGATATTTATTTGTAAATATACTGAAACTAGGTTGTAGTTCCGCATTTCTCTTAAGAAGTTGCGATGTTTTTCGCTCTTCGATTTCTTTCAAATATAAGGTCAAACTACACGACTCAATATTATCAGTAACCCAGTACCAAGATCATCCGTAATAGATTAGCGTAATAGATGCCGCGACCGTCTGCATGAGCTACCTCACTCAATAGGAATTGAAATTACTCGATAGGAGGTGTAATTAAAGTAATCAAATTGTAAGACCAAATTTCAAATAACGGAAATATGCTGAAAATTCAACTCTGACAAATTTAACCGAATTAAAAAGTTGTGTTTGATGAAATTCAAATAAAAGAATAATAAAATAAAACATGAGAAAAAAGAAGTGTTCGTGTAATTGGCAGCCATCAGCGCAGGCAATAGGCACACAACACTCACGGACGTAGGTAGGACTGGACGGGACTTGTAGTATAACTTGCGGAAGATCGAAGGTACCGTCAAGTTTGTTTGTTCCGTCGCCTTTAAGTAGAACACCACAAGTACTACTCGTAACTGTTGTTTGTGCTGTATTATTTACTCCGTCTTTATCGTCAGTGATCACGGTTGTCTCACCTGTACCATTAACACCACCACCTGGAACACCTCCTGTTGCGGTCGTTGATGATATATTATTATTGTTATTTTGTTGTTGGCTATTTACAACAAATGCTGAATTCTCTTCTTTTGTTATACTCATATAATAGCATGTATCACTTTTTTTCATTATATGCCGAGGTCCTGGATTTAGTAATATTGTATCTTCATAAAATTCGGGAAGTTCTGCAGGTCTTACACCTACTAAGGCCACTCCATATCTATAAAAATGTATGATCTCTAAGCATGTGTAAAATTACTTTCATATATGTGGTGATTACAAATAGTACCTAGGGGAATTTATTTACAATCACAACAATCATTTTCTATGATATTTGACATAATAGGGGTGCCAGGAGAACTCAACTTATCGGCGTGTCGAATTTAAGTTTCGATACGCCGGAGACGTTACAAACCATTTTTGCCAGACAAAATCAATATTTGTGTTTGATATGCAATCATCTTACTTTTCTGGTACAAAATTGAAAAATTTCAGTTAGAAAATGAACTACTTAAGAAAATTTGAAAATGTTTTGGAAGAAAATTTCGTTAAATGAATGCCCAATAAGATGTTTGCCATAATCGGCTTAGAACTTCTTAAAACGTATTTTTTCTTGCTAATTATAAGTAGTAACTACACTATATTCTTTGTTCAAAATGGTTTAAAGTTTGAAAGTTTAAATATTAAAAATTTTGAGTTTTTTCCTGTACGGCTTTGAAATTTCAAGCATAGTTTCATTCTTTTTAAATAATGAATCAACTGTAGTAAAAACAAATTTCAGTACCTCAGACAATTGCCAAAATCTGATTAAACCTTTTCCGCTGCGTGAAGAATTTTCCGTAGTTATACCTACACCGATATGTGTAGGAATAATAAAATAGACGTTTTTAAAATTACAAAGATTTAACGAATTATTTAAATTATAATTTAATTCATTAGTATTATTTTTTGACTTTTTTTTTTTTTAAATTTTATTAAATTCTATTTAATTTAAATAAATTAAATGTCGATTGGGTTTGTGGTATTTAAAAGCTGTCATGTCTATCGTATCATTTTTAAAAAGCGTGTAAAATGCAAATTGAAAATTTGCATTTATAAAGACAATTACGAAAATAAAACTATAAATATTCATATTTTTCATAATGAAAACTTTCTATATGTATAGGAAAGCCGTTAAGGTCTGATATACTTTTGACTTATACTGGAAACAGGAGTACTTTGCTATCTATATCTTATAAATTTTTGGGATTTAAATTTAAAAAAGTGAATATAGACATTTAAAAAACTAAATCAGTCACAGGTGGCTCATGGCTGAAAATCAAAGAAATATATGCCGAAATAATAAAAAATTTGCGGAAACTTAATTGAATGAAAAATCACTTTTGTTCAATTTTTCGTCTTTATTATTTCGAATTACAATTTGAGAGAATGAAAGAGCTTGACATCATATACCTAATGTTTATACTTGTTGTTTCAAAATGTAACGTTACACGTATTGGAATTTAATTATCATCCTGGAATAAATTTTGATAGATAGCCTATAGTGAGGATATGTTAAAACTTCACACGGCAAACGAATTTAATACAAAAAATTCTGAATATATTTTCAAAATTCAGTACTGTACATTCATAAAAATCACCTTGATGACTATTTAATTTCAATAAAATACACGCGTTGATAACTTTTTTCTACTTTTGGTTGCAAATGGCATGTATTACTAAGCCATTCTACATTTGCAATAGTTCTTCGAAGAGAATTATCATTGTATGGTCTCCTTATTATTGCTGTTGATATTTTTTTATTTTTTCTGGTGGTTTCATTACCACTAGGAAAATTAAACTAACACAAACAAATTTCACGATAATTAATAAAAAACTAAAAAAGTGCAGTGGGTCGACCCAGACAACTTTCTCTTTATATAAAAAATCTCTATCTATGTACAATATACCTGTCGGTTAAAATACCACTAAATGATATAATACACAACATGACTTACTTTCGATGTGAATGAAAGCTTGCATACGTAAAACTTTTGCCTTCATATTCACCGAAAAAACGACTATCCCCAAGGATAATATGATAAATCTCATTACCGGAACAACGTCCATACAAACGGTGCCATTCTTCCTGCGATTGTTGTCCTTCCCTACAATTAAATAAGGTATATGTTCATATGGAGAATATACATTAAAAATTTTTTTCTAATAATAATATGTCTTAACCATATTAACCAAATTTGAGATTAAGGAAGCATCCCGAAAAATTTTTTTATTAATTGTATTTTACACAATCGTTGGTTGATCTTTTCTCATAGTCCTATGATTTCCTCTAGAAAGCGGATTAAATTATTTATTTATAATTTTTTTTGGATATTTAATGCTTTTGGAACCTTTCGTCTGGATAACTTGGTTTAACAAAACGTCGTTTAGTTACAGAATATTTCAAATTTTATGATTAATCGGAGTTTAGGTTTTGTGTTCAGAAACTTGTTTTACGGGATTTAATGCCTAGGCACATTTTTTAGAAGCGCTAGAAGTACATTAATATTTTTCCTTCATATATTTTTATCTTGAAACTAAATGTTTACATTTGTCATTTTTTTTTGTATACTTTATATAAGTTCCCCATAAATAATACATTTAATAGCTTTTTCTATCTCAATACATTATAACACTTAATATATGCAGTTGAGACTGTACATTTCAATGGATTAACGCACATTAGGCATTTTTATTTGAACAAATAGAAAGAAATGAAAAAATTAAACAGAATTCGAGCCAGGGTCCCCTACATACCCGGGCTTATTTTAAAATCGGGTAATAAATAATTTTAATCACGGCATTTGAGTACATCATTAAAAAAAAATAATACAAAAATAAACTTACTGTCCACGTGATGTATGCAATAAAAGGGTGACAAGCGTTGAAGCACCTGGACATGTACAATTGTTCGCTAAAAGTGCATACTTTAATTCATCCTCACAAACGACATGTTCAGCAAATTTCACATGAAGTTTATTTTCTGGGCGAAATATTTGTACATATTGTGGAACATTTGGTGCAAAATCTTTGACGGCCCATGAACGTAAGATTGTGTGCTCATCCTAAACAATAACAAAATTTTAAAATATAATATTTTGTTATACATATATAGAAAGGGGCATAAAGACGTAGTTCATCCCTCTCTAATTTCAATAAGAAAGGGATTTCTTAATCCAACCGTCTTGACATCAACTTTATCTTGATATGCCCAGCTCTTGTATAAAATGTTAAAGTATTATGTTATTTAATTAACATTTTATGCAGTATAAATAAATATTATTATAAATATTGTTCTACATGACAAATTGTATAAAATTTTAATTCTAAATGCATACATGTTGGAGGGAAATATCATATACACTTGTTTGAATTTCTACTGCAGCTAGTTTATTTAATTATAACGTGCTTAAATAACGGAGTTTATTTTTCTTAGAAAGAAATATGAATTTATAGTTGGTCTCTCTAAGGATAGAATATAGTTCTAGGCCAATCCGTTAATTTTAGTTATTTTTAAGTCGAATTTTGGTCCAAATTTTTTGTTATATAATAAATTAATATTCCAAATTGGTTTTTTAACATATTAATAACCCAAAATATTGGTCTAAGATGAAGAGTTAAGCGAAATTTTTATGACGTAATTTGTACACTGTGATTTGATTGTTTACTCTATAGGCTTAGAAATATAGAGTATCAAATATATTTTTAAAACAAGCGAAAACTAACAATTGACTGAGTTAATTGATGAAATACCATTAATAGGCAGTGTTGATGACGCAATCGTTTATTTTTGATGTCATGTAAGTAAAGAAAGATATCCACTCTTAGATAGCCACATATTTATAACTGATATTTCCATATAATACATACTATAAAATTTGCACCTAATTTTTGCCCTCGTGGGTAAACAGTGATGTTTAAAAAAAATGTTTCAAACAAAAGTTGTTTATTTTATAAGGAACATTTTTTACATTTAAACTTTTGCTTTATCTCTAACGGTTTACACGATGGATCAATCTTGCTCATTTACGAACTTGACCTCACTTTTTCGACATGACATCATTTTCGTTTTTGAGTTCACACATCTCGTACACAGGTGGACAGACGGACAGACGGGCAAACAGACAACCGGAAATGGACTAATTAGGTGATTTTATAAACACCAATACCAAAACTTTGTTCATAGAATCAATATTTTTAAGCGTCACAAACTTGGGACTATACTTAAAATATTATGATATATTTCATATATATATGGTATAAAAACTTACTGCAGCAGTTTTATCCGCATAATTTCTTGCAGCTAATACAAAACACGCTTCAGCTTCATTCATTCTTGCACGTGCTAAATCACCATCCTTTAAACATGAACCTTGTATATAAATAACACGTTGTGCCCATATTGGTACTTGTAAGATCATTCGCATTGTTGTATCTAATTCCATTGGTGATAACAGTACAACATAATAGTCTTGTAATAACGGATGTGCATAAAATTCATTTAAAAAATCCATAATTGTATCAGCGTGTAATGTTGTACTGCATACAACCACATGTTTTTCTGATTGAGCACGATGTGATGAATATGAGCCACCTAATTTTTGACGTTCCATCCATGTAAACGCTAATTGTTCAAACTGAAATACATAAATTAATACAAATTGTTAGTGGTTTTTTGATAGGTGTAAGACAAGTATACAAGATGTCTAAGATAAGTATACACATTTGTAATTTTTAGATCCGATGTAACATTAACCAGATCAGAGCTGGAATATCCGTAAGGCAAAGTACCTGCCTACAGGGGCGAAGTTATGGCACACACGTCAAAGATTTTAAACAAAGAAAAAAATTAATAATAGTTTAAATAAACTAAAAAACACGTTTTTGTAACTAGGTGAACTAAAAGGTAGAAAATAATTTTTTAAATGCAAAAAAATAATTTTGTCGTAAAAAATGTTATTTCAAATGGTTTGTGCAGAAAGTCGCATGGATCGTTGCGGAACCGGAATCGAATTCATTATCAAAATCCGGTAAATTTATCCAACTAATAGGAATAATTTTTTTATAGATTAGAAGTCATTTAATTTCGACTATGGATTCGATATCCGTTGCGCAAGTAACGAATTATACAAAATTTTCATCAAACAAACATTCCTTTTAACAAGCTTTTATTTAACTTGCAATGTATGTATGTATGTATAAATGAATGTATGTTTGAGGTTCTTCTCCGGATGGAATCATGCAACTCATTTTTGTAGCAGCTTTCGTCATCTAAGTGAGCAGAAATTTTGTATGTACGCTTAGTTTGGATGACAATGCATGGCAAAGTAAGTGGCATCCTTATTTTCCCATCGCTTCCACCATATTTGATATGTTTTGTTTGTCCGGGTGGAATTTTGCAGCTCAATTTTCAAGCAGTTATTGTAAACAAATTGAGCTGAAATTTTGCATGCACGCTAAGTTTGGATGACAATGCATGGTAAGTGTCTTGATTTTTCCATCGGTTCCACCATGTTTGGTATATATTTATATATTTTACAAGCTTTTTTTAGTTTTAAATTAAAAATTTTAATAAAAAATAATTTTTAAGAGACAAGCACTTGCACTCAAAAGTAGAAAATTATTTTTTTTATTAGTCACTCATACACGACTATTTGTAAAAGCTGGAGGGGATCAATATCAACAATGAATCGAAAAATAAGTAGGTTTGTGGAGTGGAGCCTCAAGCTTTTACGAATAGCCGTGTATGAGTGACTTAAAGAAAAAATTATTTTCTACTTTTTAGTGCAAAGCTAGTCCCTTAACCAATATTTTTTACAAAAAATTTTTAATCTTGATAGTTTTCCGCAATTCGAATTATAATTTATAAATACATACATTTTCAATAACTAATTTTTTTAAATTAATTTTTTCGTAAATTAATGTACTGTTTTAAGAGGTCTATGTTTGTGCGGATCTGTGGACTTTGACTCTTGATTTCTAGTACTTAAATCTACCAATGATTTGATTGTAATTGTTTAAATAAAATCTGTTTTATTATGATATTAAATGATATAAATAAATGTGAAAGTCATATCAGGTTGCGTAACATTTAAATCCAGAAATGTCAACTTGACATGAGTAGGTAATATTTAAAATAAATAATGGGTGGTTCTATAAAATACGGGATTTTTGGTGTTTCAGTTAAAATATCATGACAAATGTGTTACAAATTATCTTTTCGTATATGTTACAGTTAAAGTATACATTTCAGTCAGTGTATACACTGTTCAGTTAATGTATGCTTCCTCTTGCTGTTTTAGTTAAAGTATAAATTTATTTAGTTAAATTTATAATAGTTAATGTTTTCATTGACTAGTGGATACATAGGCTCACTGATTAGCATAAGTAAAAGTTAAGATGTTTGGGACACATGCTCAAACACAAAATTTATCGAAATAGGTCAGGTTACTTAGAATATTTCCTACTAATATTGATAAAAGCCAATTGATCTATTAAAAAATTAACATTGAGGCACATTAAAAAGTAACTTCAATCATTAGATTATTCAATAAATTTTATTGATTGCCCTTGAAATGGTTTGATTTTAAAATTATGACGTTTCGAAAATTTTGCCGCCCCTAAAATTGTGCCGCCCTAGGCCCGGGCCTCACGGGCCTAAGATTAAATCCAGGACTGGCTCTAATTCTGTAATTTTATTATAGTAAATTAAAAATAAATTTCAAGTAAATATTTTTTGTTGCACATTGAAAGAAAAATAATTTCGTCAATGCCTTGTTCCGATCCCTGGTTATATGCAATTGAGCGTAAAGGTAACACTTTCGGGAACTTATTACATTGATCCAAAACAATTATAAAAATACTATTTTCTTTCTTAGTTTGTAGAACAACCCAAAGACGAAAATCTGAAATTGAACCTATATGGAAATTAAATTTTCAGTAAATTCAGTAAATTGATTTTATATATTGAAAAAAATCTATATACCTACTCAATGAAAAGCGAGTATATATTAAATTTCCAAAAGAAAAACATTTTATCTCATTTTCTTTTTATATATATATATGTTTGAATGTATTTCATATATATGTAGGTAATATGATTTAGTAATGAAATATAAAAAAAAGAGAAAAAGCGAAATAGAAAACTGTGCAATAAAAAATTATTTATTATCAAAATATAACTGTGGGAAAATTGTATATTTTTTTTGTACAGAAATAAAAGGTGACAACTAGCGTCAAGAAGACAAATTACACTTCATTTATTAAAATAGTGATTGATGTCTGTACATTCATGTCTGAATAGTCTTCTATTTGTTTTAATTTAGCTTTTTATTTAAAGAATTTGTTAGATTTGTAGTTCTTTTGTACTGTGCTATTATCGTAAAAAAGAATTAAACAAGACGACACGTTCAATTTTGATGTATATACAAGGTGTCTCGTTTTTATCCTTTCATTGAATTGTCTAATGGATGAAAAGTAAAACTGTATGCTTACAAAAATTTCAAGCTTGATTACTTTTGTAACAATCTACTAATCCATTAAAGCAGTATTTAAAAACAACATATCTTTTCATATAGAATTCCAATAAAAATATATAGACTCGGAGATGCCGGAACAAAATTTCAAAGTATTTGTTACAGTATAGCAATCCGTATGGTAAAATTACGTAACTATTGATTAACCACATTGTTGGTCGTTAGGGAGTAATCGACAGGCGATTAACAGAATATTTTATAATTAATTTTATTTATCAAAAGCTAATTTTTACCCCTCTATTTTCCACGGAAATGATCATGCTGCATTTTTCCGACAGCTTTTAATAGCCACGGTAAACTTCGCGGTGGCAATATGAAATTATGAAATTAGTTTCAAAAAATGTAGTCTGTAGTGAATAAAATAACGTCTTTAACAAATTCTTTTAATCGCCCTTCAATATCGTCCTACTGAAAAGTGCTGTGCCCATCATTCTCCTTTCACTAATTACAAAATTCGACCTGTAACCATCATACTAAAAACAAGTGGTTTGAAATATTGTGTCATTGTTTCCAGGTCTGATATACAATCTTTAATTACAAAACAAACAAACAAACCTGTGTTGGTAGTACAATTAAAGCCACACATATCATAATAACCATATAAAGTTGTGACGGCCATATGTCTGGAACAAAATCACCATAACCCACTGTTGAGAACGTGACCACAACATAGTATGTTGACTGAAATAAATTAAGATGACGATGTCCGGCTCGTTGAAAGTGTTGTATCCCACAAACACTATAATATAAAATATACATAATACAGAAATTAGTAATATATAAATTAATTTTGCAACTACTGGGAGTAGAGAGAGGTGGGTGACTTTGAAAGCTCTATGAATCAAAAAAGTATAATTTTTCATCAAGTTTTTACATAAAATTTAAAAAAGGCAAAATAATTAATCGCATACTAATTTTTGAATACATTGTAAACTGCATTTAACTAAATAAAGTTAATTAATTAAGTTATAAATTATTCAGTTCTAACAACTAACTTGCGACTTTGTTGTCCCTAAAAACAAGAGTCAGGAGAGAGAGAAGCTGTGACATGATAACCGGCCACCAACAGTTGAAGCACTGAAAGGAGAATTTGTACATCTGAATGGGTGTCATCTTGCTAGAATTTTATACCCTGTATAGATGAAATATACATATATCTAGGTATAATAATTTTAGTCTCAAGTTTGTATCGCTTAAAATTTTAGTAAGGTGTTCATAAAATCACTTCAAAATCAATTTAAGAATTTTCGAAAAGACAAAATAACTGCCTTCCGGTCGCCATAATTTAGTTGATTTTTTAAACTTTTCTAATTTATTAAAAATAATGCAAGCACTTTCTATTTCACAAGGTATTTCATCAATTAACTCAATTGTTTGTTTTCACTTGTTTTAACTCATTTACATTTACTTGTTCTTGAATATTTTTTCATGTAATTTAATAATTTAACTTGTTAAAAATGCAGTTAACTTCATTAAGTTGAAAATACAGTTTTAAAGTTCACGTGAAAATACTATTTATATAGTTTTCTTAAATGCTTTTCTATGTATTTTAATGTGGAAAAAAAAATGGAAATATTGATGGGTTTTTGTTTTACACTCTTTTCAAAATCGCAGTCTTCTCTGCCTCATCATATATATAAATTGCCTTTGCATTAATTGTACAAAATGAATTTTCATACGTGATTTTATTACAATTGGTATTTTATTACGCATAAAATTTACTACTGTGAAAATAATTTAATTTCAACCACTTCTTTTCTATTTATGTGATCTGCTGTGACAATTCAAACGTCCATTTTTGTCCAAAAAGAGTTTTTGCAGGGCATAAAATATTGTACTCATTCAACACTATGAGGTTGACCTGGACTTACGTGGTGTTTAAAGAGTCAATTTTTGCTCATAACTGGTAAAAGATAGAATCATAGTATAAATTAGTGAATTCTTTATCTGATCTACGATTTTTTTCTGAAGCTTTTTTTTTTTTTCGAAAAATCGATACATTCGGTAGAAACTAAAATCATAATTATTTATATTCTACAAAGTAATTTATAGTTCTAGCTTTTTTGAATTAGAGGTCATCTTAAAGGTCATTTAGGATAAACTTTCTTATTTTAAGTTAAAATTTATAAACGTATTCGAATACTTTAGATCAATAATACATAAAAAAAAGTGAAAATTTAATTTCTGTCGAATAAATCCGTTTTTCAAATGAATGTTTCGAACCAAAATTGTAGGGCTTGTTCAGACAAACAACTGTCCAATTTAAATTGTGTCCCTATCTATTACTAGTAATGAGTAGGGATTGACTTTATAATAGGTCGTTAGACCAGGTTAGCATCAAAGTGCTGACTCATTTTATAATCCACAAACAACATTATATGATCTACAATTTTTCTTTCAATTCTCAGTCTCAAATCAAATGGAACACTCTATATATGAAAATTTGTTTTAAATTTTAATGGAACAAAATGAAATTTTATATCTCAATTATTCTTAAATTATTAAACGTATCTATTTAAATTTCAATTTTTGTTATTTCAGTTTCCAAATTTTTGTTATATCATTCTTTGCATTAAATTTTCAGTAATGTAATTTAACTATAGTTTGTTTACTTCTGTATGTCAACTAAATTTTGAACAACTTACAGAATTGCATTTAAAATTCATACATAAATGCATTAGAGCCACTTTAGTTTGAAACTTACTATTTTGATAATTACTTTCAATTAAGATTTCATCACTTTAGCTTTAATAGTTTGTACATTTGATTTAAAAGTTGTATATTGTATAAGTTATAAACTAGAATGTTTGAGTTCTTTGGTAAATTATAAACACTTTAATGTGAAACTACCGCAACTAAAAGATTTATTTATGTACGATGCATTTCCCAATCGAGCTAGAAATATTTGTTAAACTATATCATATGGGGTATTCTATAATAACTGCATTAGAGAAGCAGGGACATTCGGAGTATACAATTTTAAGAGAAAGTTCCTCGATTCGATATACCCTTAACCGTTTTTATACCATGTATATATGAAATATAAATAGTATATTAAGTTTAGTCCCAAGTTTGTAACGCTTAAAAATATTGATGCTACGAAAATAATTTTGGTTTAGGTGTTCATAGAATCACCTAATTAGTCCATTACCGTATGTCTGTCTGTCGTCTGTCATCACGATTACTTAAAAACGAAAAGAGATATCAAGCTGAAATTTTTATAGTGTGCTTAAGACGTAAAAAGTGAGGTCGAGTTCGTAAATGAGCGTCAATAGAGACAGAACAAATGTTTAAGTATAAAAAATAAACAACTTTTGTTTGAAACATTTTCTTGCAAACATCATCTGTTTACCAACGAGGGAGTTAATTAGGTGAAAATTTTGTAGTATGTATTAACATGGTAATATCAGTTATGTGTGTGTGTGGCTATTTAAGAGGGGGAATTATTCTTTATTTACGTGACGTCAAAAAACAAACGATTGCGTCATCAAAACTGTCTATACATGGTATTTCAATAATTAACTCAGTCAATTGTTTGTTTTCACTTGTTTATATTAATGTATCATTTACAAGATAGAGCTCCATCAATTATTCTTTGTCATATTGAAAAATGTATCGATTAATTAAGTCTACTTGAAATTTTAATAATAACCAAATATAACAGTTTTTTTCTTTTTATATACAAAATGAAGGGTGTTATAAGTTTAACGTGTGTTTCGTTGCTCCTAAATTGATGAACTGGTTTTTATTTTGTTTTTTTTTTCGAGCTCAGGGCACCGTACCCGAAACAACTAGAACAACCAACGACCGAACAATTGCATCATTGATTTTATCCAACATTGCCGAAAAAGGTTCCCCCTACACCCCCTTTACATAATGTCCACAATATTGGAAGGACTACAGATCAAGAGAAAAACTCGTCTCTGTTTTTTCGTCGAATATATACATACCAATTAAAGAAACCAACTTAGAAAAAATTTCTAGGGTAAATTATAGTAAATTGTATTTTTTTAATTCGTTTTCATTATGAAAATTTTGATAAAAACTATAATTAAAGATATTCTATCAAACTTATTAAGAATATTATGCTCAACATCATTGTGTTTTTCCTTTATTATATGTTTTGAGCATTTTGTACTCGTTTATCTTATAACGTTTTAGCGGTTTTTAATAAATTATAATATTAAAACACTTTAATGTAAAACTACCTCAACTAATAGATTTACATTTCTCAGTTTTGTTAAAAATTGTTACTAAACAATGAAAATATATGAAGACGGGGTCGAGTAGGTACATTGTTGTTTTAATGAATGGCAATGCATAATTTATTAATAAATTGTTTGTATGCACTATTGATTAAAAATACATGTTGTTTATTTAAGAGGTAGATAGAGAAAATGCTGTCTGAGATAGAAATACCTTTTAAGGTTTTCATTTCACAGAGTCTTCGAGAGATAATAAATATTGTAGTACAAGAATTAAGGTCGACCTTCACCCATCTGTTTACCAAATGAAAGTTATTTTTTATGAAATGTCAAATATTTACAAATATCCCTGTAGTGGGTTGCCTAAAAACTATGGCCAAGACAACTTTGAGAAAAATATCAAAACTTGGACAGCTTGTAAACTTTATTTTTTGACTGATATTTTGTGGACAATCATATAGCATCGTATGTATTTCCAGTAAAATTATCTTTATTTAGATATGCGAGTTTAGATATTATTCGTTATGGTTTTTACTTTCAAGTAAATCAAAATTCGTTAGTATGCAATTGCAGGGATATTTGTTAACATTTTATATTTCATAAAAAATAACTTTCATTCGTTAAATATATATTAAAGGTGGTAACGAAACTAGTCTTGTTTAGAGAACAGGATATCTTAAATATGTATTAATTTAATACATAACAATTTACAAGCGTTTCACTTGAAAGTAGAGTACATATTCGTGAATATTAGAGATAAACATTCGCAATTGCATTCGCAATGTACAAAATATGTAAAAGATTTGACATATCACAAGTGCCGAAATAGTTCCCACTCCCAAAATTGGAAGTATATTTATAATTTAAAAATTTTTGTAATGAAAAATCGATAAACGGATGTGAGTGACATCTGTTTGGTAAACATTTCACGGCAGGAAACTGTTTAATGAATGACATATATAATAAATGTAATTATCTTGAATATCCTCTTTTCTGTGCTTAACAACATATCAAAAACGAAAGCAATGATGAAAAAAAAAGTGTAAATACAAGATAAAGAAACTCTATTGAATTTCAGCATTCTCAAAAAAAAGTAACGTAATTTTTGTGAAAGAGTTATTTCTAAATTGATTTAACAAGGTTTATGTCTTGTAGTAAAAGCACTAGCAATCTATTACTACACTTAAAAGTAAAAAATAAATTTGTTGTAACTCTTGAATTTCCTCTTTTCTGTGCTCAATAACATATCAAAAACGAAAGCAATGATGAAAAAAAAATGTGTAAATACAGGAAAAAGAAACTTTCCATTGAATTTCAGCATTTTCACAAAAAAGTAACGTAAGTTTTGTGGAAGAGTTATAAAAGTGAATTGATTAAACAAAGTTTTTGTCTTGTAGTAAAAGTACCAAAAATCTTTTGCTACACTAAAACGTAAGAAAGAAATTTATAAAATTTATAATATTTTATGCTAAAAATGTTGATTCCAATTTCTCGAACGTTTTATATCGTGCGGCTCAGGCTTTATTAATTTTTTAAATTTTAGTTGAATTTTCAATGAGTAATTTCGTATATGTATTTGTGCTTTATTAATAGAATAGAACATGTGGACAGGTAGATGTATATTACATGAATTTGTTCAGAATTTCAGTCATGCGGTAAAACGGAAGTTGTATATATAATAAACATAGGGTGTAATATGAAAAAAAAAGAGAAAAGTTTTCGATTTTAGACACATACGCATAAAAATACAAAATAGTTATACCTGTATTGAATAATATCCAAAATACGAGAGAAAAAAATATTTTTTTAATTTTTTGTGTAAACTAAGGTCTGTTGGTAGCAAATTAAGAAAAAAAGGATACTTGAGCGATAGATTGAATCCATGACTTATGATATTCCGGACTAATAGTCTAATTAAGTGAGTTATATGGGTACGATGTTTCCATTTATCGATTAAAATGCTACCCTCTACGTTATGCATTATATATTAATTATTGAAATAATGCGTTGATTGGTGTAGACGATTTATTGTTAACCGTAATTATTAATTATTATGTTATACAATACATCATTATTAATAACATTTCTGTTTAATTCCATAGAATTAATTTTAAGAGCTTTGCAATCGTAATTTAATCGAATTTTGTGTGTTATATTCTTTGGTTTTTGTTGGTATGACGGTTGACATGAATCCAAGAGACTCCGATTCCTGGTGTATTTATAAATTTTTTCAATTCTCTTTTAATTTACTCGACAAGTCATTTGGCTAAATAGTGTACGCTATTGTATCATAAATTCTATTAACAATCGAAAGATTCTGATATTTATCGTTTAAAAAAAAAGAGTACACATACAAAAAATAAAAATTAAAAAAAAGAGACATTTGTTTAATCTCTTTTGGTAAATTTTTAAAGAGATTGTAATGTCAAGATAATGAGTTTATAATTAAATTGTTAACTTCTTTGTTGTTGCGGGTGACATACGTTATTACAACCACTATACTTGTTTATTAAAAACACGATTTTATATAAATATATACAAATAATAGATAAATAAATAAAAAATTCAGACTATTTTTTTGTATCTAATTATATTAAGATGTACTTTCATATAAATTGAGTTTTGTTTACATAAGATGTCTTTATAAATATTTTATGTCTACAGATTTACACTTAAAGTATACAAAGGATATTAACCTGTTTGCTGTGTCAAAGTAATTTTTCAATTGATAAAATACTATAGGGGATAATGTAGTACAATAGGAAAATTTTCATTTATGTGGTTTTAAAAATCTTTTTTAAAATAATAATGGAAATAATCTCTCTTTATAACACTATTATTTTTCAAGAATATGTATTTTTCAAGAATTTAAATATTGAATAACTGCCAATAACAAACGTATGATCAATGGTACAATATCATAATGTATAATGAAATACACCCAGATATGCCTAAAATCACCTCTTACAATTGTACCTGACAGTTTAATCATTACAATGGAAACATTGAAAACCTAACAAATTGGTCTTACAGGCATCCTTTCTGAATACCTGTATGTAATAGCTTCAACTTGTTTTTTTACAAACTTGAAATGGAAGAGAGATGACATTTTGATCCGAGTAATTCGTTGCCTGATCCAAGTTTTTCAAACTTTACTTATTCAATAATTTGCGTTACATTTAAAAATAAAATATGGAATAAATAATGTTTTAGGTGATATTTGATTTAGACGACAAAACATAATAGTCAATTTGTAAATAAATAAATAGTAAAAGAATAATTTTGGGCTTCGAAACATTATTCTTGAAAAAAATACATAGATAATTCTTCTCTACGTTGCTTGCATTTTAGTAATTAAGCTTTGTCTTCTTACAGTTGCTGTCTAAAGAAACGAGCCGCTCAAGCCGGCTTCAATTTAACGGATACTGGTTTTTACTGTTTCATCCAGTGTCGAATAAAACGGTTTTTGCATTAACATTTACTCTTAATTATTTTTCATTTTTATTATCTTTCAATTGAATTAACAAAAAAGTTAATAGCCGTCAATTTAATGCTTGCGAGGGCGATAGAAAAATGTTCGAACCACTGGAAGACCTGACTTCCAAAGTAGTGTCAATATGTTCTATAAGCTGGTTTCGTATTTTACAAGTTAATCTAAAATACGTAGATTTAGCTTAGATTTTACTTTTTTATTCAAAATTTAAAAGAATTTAAAAAAGCTATATAAACAAAAAAGTTGAAACCATATATTTAATAAAACATATTAAATTATATGAAGTATAATGAAAAACAATGTAAAAGAATAGAAGAAAATGGATATAAAGATAAAGTGAAAAGAAATTATATTGTGGTGTGGAGTAATGTTTATCATTCGAACACGTTTTATATTCCATATTCCATGGAAAATAAATTTGTCGCATTTGTTTACGTATATACAGTATGTTTACTGAATGAATATCTTTTCTGGTTTTAGTGTGAAAACGTCGACGAGAAATTAAGAAAGTATATGTAACGGAATCTTGGAAAGTGATTTTCACCCACTTTAAATCGACGGATTGAATTGAAAGTTCTCAAACTTATAAAGGTGATAATCATTTAACCGATGATAATACAATAATTGAGTAGTGTGTCAGATTATCTTTATCAGAATCTTCAGGATTAATAACTTCCACATCTGAAAATATGTACATTTATTTGCGCTCTCACCATACTTATACTCAAGTTTTGATAAATAAATAGTTTAAAAAACTAATAAACTTAAATAAATAATAGTTAAAAAAATTAAAAAAGAATCCTATCTTACTAGCTGAACTAAAAAGTAGAAAATAATTTCCGTTAATTTAAAAAAAAAAATTTTAGAGTGATTAAGAAAAAAATCGTTTTATAGTAAAAAAACGTGGTGTGTTTTTTAATATATTTTAAAATGACTTTACTTTAACCAATATCGATCGGGCAATAAAATATTTACAATAATTTTTTCCCCCAAAAAATACATACACCGTAATACATGTATCCTACAGAGATGATATAAATCATCTGTACATAGGTCTGGATACAACAATCAAAATCAAAAAAAATCAAAAATTTACAGAACCAAAATATACAATAAAACAAAATCGAAAGACAATTTACACTTCCAAAACACAAAGAACAATCAATGAATATAAAAACAAATAGTACAAAGAAGAAATCCAGCACCCCAAGCTTTTTTACGATAAAATGATTTTTTTGTTAATCTCTCTATTTGTTTTATCTTATACGTATTATTTTCTCCTTATTAGTTCAGCTACTTACAAAAGCTTGTGTTTATGTAGCGTGAGAAAATAATAGTATTAAAAATTGCTATATGTGAGTACCGTCAGGAGCTAACGGGTCTAGTAACTTTTTTACGTGACAGTTTTTTAAAGAATTAAAAGCTTATAAATGAGCAAAAATCATTCGTTTTTCAACGTCCCAAGTAAACGTCCTGTATACGAAGTAAGTCTAAAAATCAGTTCTATATTTTGTATTATTCGACTGTGTGTTTTAAAAAATTCTTTGATGGGTATATTACATGTAATAACGAGGTTGTCAGTCATTCACTATTCTCTAATGTTTTAAATATTTATACAAGGTGATTTTTTTAAAGTTTCCTCCATTATATTTGAAAACATAATGGAAAAGAAAAAAACTAAAGCAAACGTAACGGTTCATTTTTAGGGAGAATGAAAATGTAGTGTTTAGTTTTTGTGTATAAGAACGCTTTCATGATCAAACAGGAGTCAATTTTATTTTCTCAAACGACGTAATTTTTTTATCAGATATTTTTTCTTTGGTGCAAATAAACTGCTTTTGTTTGAAAAATGTTTTTCCTAGATCTCAATATTTGCTACCTGATTTTAGACATTCATCAGGTTCCAAAGTTTTCTCCAAGAAAATATTTAACCAGTACATTTCCAAAATAATTTTTCGAAAAACAAGAAGAATCTGACCACAAAATTTTTTACCTATACTATTCTTAAAGTTTTTAGTCTTAAAACCGAAGAATAGGGTACCGAAAATTGAGATAAAGTAAACAACTTTTTAAACGAAAGAGTCAAAAACAAGAATTAACCCTTGTCAATGTAAAACGAACCTGTATGTTGTACTTTCATTTACCCTAAGAATAAGCTGATACGTGATTTCGAGTTTTTAAAAGTCACCCCGTATACTCTGAGTGATAACAAAAATGGCTTTTCTGATTTAAAAAAGTTATTTGATTATTCGTCATATTTTGTGTTCATGAATATAGTCTATTTTGTATTGACATTTCAAAGCCAAAATTCTTTATCATGATCAATATACCTACCATAACTTGGTTCATAGAAACATAGCTATTCTATAAGTAACCGAGGTTTACTAAGTAAACATTTACTATTTTAACGGCCATCTGGTTTGTATTCGTAGCATGAAGAATAAAATTTGCTTATTGAAAGAAAGTATATATATATTTCATGTAATTAAATTTATAAAATGTTTCAATTTGGCTCAATTCCAAACTAACAAAATAGTAACATTATAAAAAGATGATCGTTTTAGTCATTCTGGTTTCCAAGGGCCTCTGTTCGCAAAGTTGTTGCGGCTATCACAGGACACTGGCTGGGCGGCAAGCATGCTGAACGCTTAGGCCTGGCAGTGTATCACGACTACTGCAGGAGCTGTCACAGTGGTGACGAGGAAGAGACAATGTTTCATCTTCTCTGTCATTGCCCAGCTTTTGTCATGAGGAGGTGGATTTACTTGAGCCAGCCTCTCTTTGACGACCTAAAGTCAATCGACGTCAAAGCCTTCCTGCTGCTAAACAGCTCCAGATGGTTCATGGAGTAGTAGCCGGGGATGGGCCAACCCATTTACGGTATCACAACGGACCCTATGGTCTAAGTGTGTCCCACCCCAGGATAGCCACTCTAACCTAACCTAACCTAGTGATTCTGGTTGTCGAATCTGTCGGAAGCTAAATAAAAAAAAAACAGTGTAGTGGTGAATTTGGTTAAAGGCAGTTAAAGTAATATAACGTGATTATAAGAGAGAATTCTAAAAGGAACTCTGTGCCAAAATTTGCAACATTCCTTAGTTTGTCTTTTTTTTTCTTTTCGATAGAGAATCTGTATATGAACAAGATCTCCGCTACAAAATTGTCCAAAAATTTAAGATTTTGTTCACGGCAAGAGTATATGAACAAGTGGTAAAATGAGATTTAATTTTTGTCTAACACTGTACGCAGTGAGTGATCAGTTGTTTACAATTGTGATTATTCATAATTTTTCATTGAATCTATGAGGTGAATAAAATTCAATTTTCTTTCAACTACTTATTTTTGGCATATAAATCTAGTAGATACTTTTTCATGAAAATGGTGGTAATTCTACTAATGAGAAATTACATATATAGACTTATTTTCATTGTGAAATTAGTCACTTTGAAGTTTTGTAAATTTCTTAATATACTTCAATTGCGGAGCTATTTTAAAGAGATATTCTATTTCATGAGAAGAAGTGAAAATACTACGGTTTACTTTACCATTTGACTACCACCATATTTCGTATATTGTTTAAGACAATGTATATATATAATCAAACAAAAAATTGAAAATGATAAACTTGAAATTTATTTAAAATTTGTTTAAAAAAACCTTCACTTGGAACATAAAAATAACTCTGTATTTTGTATTATATTAAACATAAGCTGTTGGAAACGAATCTCCACGGTCTTAGATATATCCAAATCCTATTGATGTCGAACTAGAATGTCAAGATGATAATAAGAAAATATCGTATTATTTTAAATCTATATACCTGGATTTATGTACACTAGATACTCTTTGTTCCAGTAAAATATTTTTTTTTCAAGTTTGACTACTATCATGCGCACCGGGAGGGGAATGTAAGTCCATCCCTTTGCACTTTCCAACCTTGAAGGAAAATACACAGAAAAAGATTAAAAATTCAAATTCATTGTCCCACTTTATTCTTCCCCACCTCAGAAAAAATTCTTGTCTCATCATTAATTAAATGCACAGTAAATATGCTCAATTGGTCAATAAAACCACATCTCCTCTACTTCTGTACTGTAAATTGAAAAAATGTTCTCTCTTTCTCTTAACGTCTCTCATCTCTTGGATTCCTTAACTATGCGTCAAGACGTGACTTGATTTTTGATTGATTTTCAATTTCGCATAAATTTTTATATAATTTGTGACTGTCAAATTAAAAAATTAAAGTGTATTTTTAGTAAGTAGGGTATTTTTTCACAGATAAATAATTTTTGTGGGTGATTAAAATGATTTTGTGGATGTTTTGATGCAATATTTAGGTAAATCGTCAAAGGTAGCTCAGGACTGCCGTACGTCCTTCAATGAGCTGGCGGAACAAATGAATGTAATCTTGGTATGGGTACCGGGACACAGGGACATTCCAGGAAATTGTGAAGCCAGGAATTGACGAGCTTGCCAGAAATGGCACAATGTTGCCGGCCACAAGCATCAATAAATACCCGGGAGTTCCATTTGCGAACTGCAAGTTGCTCCTGCAAGAGGATGTCTTGGAAAAGGCCAATGTTAGATGGAGGGAAGAACGTACTTGTGGCACTACAAGACAGATATGGTCTGAGTACAATCGCAGGCGTTTCGAAGTTCTTATATCACTTCCAAAGGCCTCTGTTCGCAAAGTTGTTGCGGCTATCACAGGACACTGGCTGGGCGGCAAGCATGCTGAACTCTTAGGCCTGGCAGTGTATCAGAGACAATGTTTCATCTTCTCTGTCACTGCCCAGCTCTTGTCATGACGAGATGGACTTCCTTGAGCCAGACTCTCTTTGACTACCTTTCCGACCTAAAGTCAGTCGACATCAAAGCCCTCCTGCTGTTCTTAAACAGCTCCATATGGTTCATAGAGTAGTGGCCGGGGATGGGCGAACCCTTTTACGATATCACAACGGACCCTATGGTCTAAGTGTGTCCCACCCCAGGAAAGCCACTCTAACCTAACCTAACCTAGGCAAAATAACTTTAAGGAGGAATAAAGTTAAAAAGACAGCTTATGTAGTTCAGAATATATACATAACAATGATTTTTTGTTTGTCGTATGCCATGATGTTGTATGAATAACTCCCATGTCAATATTTAGAATCTCATCTGCATCGCTTTGTATGTCATGCAATGAATGCTACGTTAAACTGTAAGTATGAATATTTAAAAACGATGCATTACATGCGCTTCATAAAGTTTTTAATACCTTTACGTTTTTTGAATAAATTTTCTATAATCAAAATTGATGAACGGTGTTGTTTTTATTGTAAATATAAATTGCATATGCATTGTACTCGTTTACGTATAACAGTTTCGCCACCAAGAACGAGTTAGCAAAAGGACAAAGATTTAAACAAAGTTTTAATTCCTGCTTGGCTAGAATTTTATGTATAATCACCATGGAAAAATTTTTGATCACATTCAAAGATGTGAAGAAATTTAGAATAGAATATATACTATTATTTATCAGAGACATGCTGGTACTATTATTTAATAAAGAAAATTTTCAAAAATGTGGGATATTTTTCAATGTGAAAACTTAAAACTCTAGAATAATTGCCCTTTTTCCTGGCTGGATCCTTTGACAGATCTCAGTAAAACAGTACCTGAAGGAATAATTATTTATTTTTTTATCAGAAAACTAAAAAAAAAAACAAGCTTTTGAATGAGCTGTTCATAATTCAAATGCGATCATTTTTCGGATATTTGCTGTGAAGATATTTTTTCTCAGGTTAAAAAATAAAGAATTTTTAAATGGTAAAACATTAAATGGTGTAGGTATAAGTAATAAATTGAATACTTTGTATGTAATAATTACCTCACTAAAAGGCTTTGGTTATACATTAATTAATTAATTTTAGTCAAAGCTAAATGGTGATAATGATAAATTCAAGCAATTTATAATGAAATAATTAAATTAGTTAACTCTTAAAATATCCTCTGATTCTTACTTATATATAATAATTATACGATCGAGAGGCATGTATGATATTTTGTTCACATTTGGTAACACACTTGGAAACTTATTTGGAAGCACCCGGTAGGAACTATGTTACTTTCGTTATAAATTATGTATTGTGGAATAACAAGCATAAGGGTTGTAATATTAGTTTTAAAAAGATATACTCTGATTTAGTAGTCAACCCAATATGTGCGTATACTTTGGGTCACAAAATTTACACAGGTTTTATCGTTCTAAGAGATATAGCTGTAGCTTATCATATAGTAATATCACTAAGAATGGTAAAACTTTGTTCGATCAAGATATTTCAGGATTTGTAAATTGAAATTACAGCTAATTAAAAAAGATTTCAAATAATTATAAAAAAAAATATTTTTTCATATTCTCAAAATTGACAGCAAACTGAATCGATTGAAAAAAGTTTCTCAGCCCACAAATAAATTATGACGAAAATATGCCATAAGTAACATAGTTCCAAAATTTTGGAGCACGGTTACTGAGCATGTTTGAAAAAAGAAGTCGAAAAATTATAATGTTTTTCTTGAAAAATTCAAGTATTATTTTTTTTTTACTTTAGCTCTTAAACGCAATGAATGCTCTCTTTATACTTATTTGCAGTAGTCTCCATTTAAACTAAAAATATGTAGGCAACGTAAACACTTACCTTGTAAATACCAAACATAATAACGTTGCAGAAAGTATCATTAATTGTTGTGACAAGGCCGACTGTGATTTTTGCATTGCACGATGTAAATCATTCTGAAAAATAATGGCGAAAAATTAAAATTTTTTACTATATTAGTTACCGGCAAATAAATTTTTGTTTATTTTATAATAATAATAATAATATTAATAATAATAGAGCTTTATTCATAAATTTTCGAGTACATTGAATGCGTCAAGCAATACACTTTGAATTCTGTTAAACTAGAAATCTAGGATTTACAGTTGTATCACTGACAAAATGAACATGATAATAACCAAACTTAACAAACAATTGGTAGCAGTGACAAGGATGTTAACAATAAGAAAATTAACAAAAACAAAAGTAACAATCAGAAAACTAAAAAAATGATATTAGTAACAAATTAACAGAGGTAATAACAATAAAGATGATAAATAATAATAATAATAACAATGAGAACAATAAAGATGATATCAGACAAATTCTTATGATATTGGACAACAGTAGATAAAATTGTATGAAATTCTTTAAATTATAAAATCTTTTATCATAATGGTTTTTTTTAAGGAGCTATTTTTCTAATTTCTTTTTAAACGAGCTTGAATTTAAATTTTTTATTTCTGCTGGAATATAATTGTAAATTCTATTACATGTATTTAATACAGCTGAATCGATATACGTTTGTATGGTTTGCTTGACTACCAAGTCTTTTTTATTTCTTGGGTGGTATGTGTGTTCGTTCGAATTGATGATCCAGAAATGAATGAAAGTTTTTTTTGGCAAATAAATATATCGCGACCAAAGACATAGAGATTGAACTGAGTGTTTTCTGTTCAGTTGTATAGTAAATACGGGCAACAAATTTTGATAGAGATAAAACGAATGCACGGCCAGTAGTTTTCTCTTTCGAGAATTTCTGTAGAGCATTAGAAAAAAAACAGGTATTGACACAGCCCCTTTGTTTTTTTCTACAGAGCCGTCAATTTTGTGCGGCTATTGTTCAGTCTAAATTTTATGTCTTCGTTTGAAACTAAAATAAAACGATTTATACCGCAATAGTGTTTTCAAATTGTGAAAGTTTACTTGCAAAAGCTACAGAGGAATGTATGAGTTTTATGGCGTTGCCAATGAAACTAGTTTCTATGTTTTGAAGATTTTTTGAGAATATAAGGAATTTTAATGTCACGAGGATTTAGATTTTTTTTCTGAAAAAAGAAATTTAAATGTGTCGGTGATTTTTCTTCTATAACCCACATGCATCTTATGCATAAAAAATTGCCTCTTAAATCACTCTATCTATTAGAATAAACCACATCAAAATCCATTGTGTAGTTTTAAAGATCTAAGCATACCTACAAAAAGATTAGGGACAAACCGACGGAAGCACATTAGGATGCAAGTATATATTTTTTGGATCTTAAAAGTAATTCGATCAACACGTTTTTTTAACGGAATATTGAAAATAATGGATAAATAAATAACTTTTCACGTTTGAGGAAACAAAGAAAAACATAGTTTGTTTGAACTACTTAGTATGCAGACCTCGTTAGGATGTCTATCTTGAGTTAGTAATGTCAGAAAACTATTATATATATATATATATAGGTACTTTTAATGTAAATAAGTTCTACGATGACGACTTGCCGGTCGAGTAATAAGATATAATCTTTATATGTAATGTATGTACATCTACTCAAAAAGAGTTACTATAATTAAAATTTCATTGTAGTAGAAAACGTATAAAATTTTCTCTTTAAATTAAATTTATAAATTCAGGTCTGTAATTTACTATTTCAACAGCAAACTCGTACCATGAAATAGTTTTCATCGATTGTAGTTTATTTATTTATTTATTTTTAATGGACGATTTTGCAACTATTTTGTTCACAGTATAATAACAATTTTTATTTAGAAAAAATCTCTTTGTTTTTCATTAGTGCCCGACCGAAACTGGAATTTGTACCGAAATCGAAACCGAATCTTCGGTATCTGCTTCAGTTTCGACTGAAATCGAAACTGAAACTGAAACTTTTCCAGACATGTTAAAAATTGATTATTTACTTAAATTTGGCTTATTTTTTATACTTATACCGACAGTTAACACGTATTAAATCAAATAAAAAACAATAATTGAGTTTGAATTAAATGCATATTGTTTACATACTGTGTTTTCTCATAATTAAAATAAACAAACAAGTATCGGAAGATCACACAATTAAATCATAGCGGTAGCAAGCAGTTGTTTCAATGTTTGGGTGGTTAAAATTAATAAAACTAAATCCAAGAACGCATAGACAACCTAACACATCAAGTCACAACAAAATTACACCGGACTACTCTGACTGACACTCAAAGGACACGCAATTCACGAACGCAGAGTTTCGGTGTGGCCGAAATTTCGGCAGATTTTCTGCCGAAACTGGCCGAACCCGAACCTTCGATCGAACAATATTTTTCATTGCGGTGGTTAAAAATATACGATTTTTGATTATTGTTATTATATATCGTGTCCATCACCTTAAAAATTTGAATTTTTGAAATGGCGAGCTTAGTATCTATATACTAAATATTTTTAAGTTAGAAAGTTTTCAATCAGTTCTTCAATAAAAACAATATTTACTAAAGAACCTTGCGATATACTGTTCATTTATACTTTCTCTTGCAAGAGCTCTTTTTCGTTAATTCTGTCCAAAAGTGGATTTCACAGTAGTTCAAGCAAAGGAACTACATTATAAATTATAAGAGGTGGTAGCTTTACATGGGTTTACAAATAAAATAAAATTCAGAAAATATGTACAAGCTGACTACTACATACTAATTTGAAAAGTTATAATGCTACATTTTCAGTAGTAAATAGATAGTTCTGCATGTGATAATCAAATGCAGTTACTTACTTCAAAGTATCTACGAAACAAAGTATCTAGAAAGCAGTTAAATAAATAATTTGATTATGTGTCACAAGTTTTCATCCAGATGTAATTATAGAAAAGTTTCAAAATTTTCTAAACAACCATATATCCCAAAAGTAAGGTATATAAAATCAAGTATCTGCTTGATATGCTATCTCCCCTTGATATTTTGTTACGAACCTACACTATATTGGATTTTTTTTTAAATTTTTACCAAACTTATGGTCAAGACTATTTTTAATATAAGTATCAAAACTTGAAAAGCTTGTAAACTTTATTTTTGACCAATATTTCGTGGCCAAACGTATGCCCCCGTATTTGTAACAAAATTATCTTTATTTAGATATGCAAGTCAAAGAATTAACAGATGAACGTAATTACTATTTTCAACATGTATATATGCAATAATAGTGAACAAAAAGATGCAGACAAATCAGCTGCTGCATATTTCTTACGACTTTTACTGTCGAGTAGACCAAAATTCGTTAGATATGCAAGCCGGAGAAAAATTTCAAAAGATTTTACTCTTGGTATTTTCACTAAAACTTGTCTTGACCACATTTCTTTAGGCAACCCATAGCAGGAATATTTGTTAACATTTTAGAATTCATAAAAAATAAAATTCATTCGGTAAGCAGATGGGTGAAGGTCGATCTTAATTCGGATCTTAGACTATATGTCACTATAAGCTAGGTTAATATAGCTTTGGTTTGATTATGTGTTCGAATTGTGCTCCACAAAAGGATCTCGATTATATATTTTTATTAAAAAAAAAAAATAAATAAATTATACTGTATTTTTAACAGACAATGTCATTTTATTTGTATTTATTTTGCTCTATTTTGAGTATGAAGTAGATAATCTATTTAAGAAGTGTGAAAAAATTAAAAAAAAAAAAAAAAATTATGAAAGTTTATACTTACAAACATATTTTCTAACGAATGTTTTGCTAACCAACAATTTAAAAATACAGGAATAAATAGATTTCGTAATGGAGGCCATAATAACTGCAAAAAGAAGAAAATATTATTGCTATACGAGATAAATATTTCTAGAGATAAAAAATTGTAAAGTGTAAAGGTTAATTAAAATTCAAAAATATTAATCGAGTTGATTGTTTAGATATCTCAATAAATTGGAAAATTGTTAATCTATACAAAATACGTTTATTTACTATTCAGGTGCAATTGTTTAAAACTGAATTTTTATAAAGCAAATATATGCCTGAAAAATTTCAATTTTGGATTAACGAATCAATTATTCGTACATCTCGTTGCCATTATACCAAAATCATAGAAAACATAAAAAACTATTGTTAAAACATTTCTAGAATAGCAATCTTATTATTAAAGTTTTCTATAGCAATCTTTAAACTGATATCTAATAATTTCGCGGTTAGTTAAGGCAGTGGTGTTTGAGGTTTTATTAAAAAAAAATTTTTTGTATACTCTTTGGCCTATTTCTGAATATTGCATTTATTTTTGTATTTTAAAACTAAATAGTTTATGAAAGTGACATTAAAGATATTTAGTCTTGTATTAATTTTTTTTGTAGGATACATGAATGAAAATCGACTTCTAAAGTAATTTGAAACAGATTAAAAAATGGTTACATTGTGTTGTGTCAACAAACAACCAAGACAAGTTTTATAAGTAAAACGAAGTTTTTTCTAATTTATATTCCAATAATAATTTTAATAAATAAACTTACCGTTAATGCAAATGGTATTGTATTCACTAATTCCAGTACAAAATGAAACGACAGTATTTGCTGCCAGATATTACCCTGAAATTAAATAAAGGAACAAATGAAAATTGTTTGTACAAATTATTAATAAATATTAAATAAAACAATTTGCTTAAAGTTTATAATAAATTCATATGATTTATAATTTGTTATAAAATAGGGGAAATTAGGGTAACAAATTAATGAAAAACAAATTTTTATATGTTATTCCACGCAATTCACTCACAAACTTTCCATTGTCAATAATGAAATAATTATTAACTAATAACCCAAGCAAAAGAGAGCGAATGTGTCAACATTTTATGTATGTAATAATGTTTAACATTTCAAATTTCTTTAAGATAATTCAAAACAGATATGATCGATTTCCCCTATATTTTGATATTATGTATAATAAGACTTCGATAATCTCAGTAAATAGGATAAGGTGTAGTACCTCAGATTATTTCTAAACTGGATAATTTTAAGTTTCTTGAAAGATATTTGGAATTATATTAGGAACAGTAGAAAAACAAACTTTACTCACCAGAAAGCAAGGAACCGAGAGTATTTTATTACGCTATATTTCCTTTATAAACATGTAAAATGTTAAGAACGTAAAAAGTAATGCATTAAATGCAATTATTTTCTGGTAAAGAACTTATTTAAGATTTTACTGGATGCCCAGAAAAGAAAATTCTCAATGAGAAGATGTTTATAAGATATCAAATGTAATCTATGATACTGTTTCTTAGAGCGAGCTGTAATGATTGCTCTGTTTAATCGATGGTTTTTATGGATAGGTGTTTGAAAAACAAGACGTACTATAGCTTCTACAGCCTATCCTTGATATATATATTAAATAAATAATTCCAAAATTCAAAAACCCGACTGTGTTAGATAAAATATGAAAAGAAAGAAACAAGTCCAGTAGTTTACATAGCAACTATAACAGTCGTGACCCGTCAATATCTAGACGGGCTCAAAACTTCCCAATAATGGCCGATTGTTAAAATCGTTAACTACTGGACTTGTTTCTTTCTTTTCAGATTTAATTTAACATAGTCGGGTTTTTGAATTATTTATTTTTTTTAGAGTTTTTAGGGTCCCGGCACTAAAAAAACCCTCTTATACTATCATAACTGTATCAATTTTACTATATTAGAACATATTAAACCAATTTATTCTTCCTAATTAAATTTGAACGTATTACTGGTATATATTTAAATCCTCTCTTGATTACCTTTGTTTTGATACCCTACTCGATAGATACCAATCAAAAGAACCTTAACTCCTACCTCAGAACTTTTGGGTTTTTAAGGCGAATATAACGATACCTTAGTTGCCAAAATGAATCCAGCCGTTCGGAATACGAGGTAATAAAGAAATAACATAACCACTCCTTGACAGTCGGGTAAAAATAAAAGGCTTTAAAAGACATAAATGTAAATTTTAATTCTTTTTATTTATTATTTAGCAATAACAAGCACTAATATTTTTGTAAAAATTATTTATTTAAAGTTTTTAAAAAGTTGACGATTCTTTCGCCTTGTTTAGTCATTTTCAAAACGACGTAAATGTAATGTAAATTTTAAGGTACTACACTCTCCCTTAATATTTGACATGTATTGTATCATGAACTGTTTAGCACAGTTAGTTAAACATTAAAAGTTTCATTTCCGTTATTTGAATTTAAGCAATTATTAATAATACAGTAATAAGCATAAAGTATATTAGTTTACAGTTTAACCAATTTCAAATACAGTTTATAGATTCTAATTCGATACAAATAACATAGATATATTTATTGATTTGCTTATTAGAATTTTGATGTTAAATGGTGTAGTTTTGTTTCGAAAGATGCATCACATATATCTATCTCTCGTTATTTCCACAGAGAGAGAGTATAACTCAAATGCAGAATGTTTAATAACATTTTAGTTTAGATTGAAGTATAATGATAAATTATTATGGGATTAAATCTGTCATTTCCCTTTAAAATATGTTATTTTCAAAGACGTAGTAAGATGTTGTAGGTACTTTAGGAGAGAACAGTCAACTGGGTAGTGTATTTTTTGGTTTAAGGTAGTTTGGCCATAAATCCACTTTTCTTAAAAATATGGTGAACTTAAATAAAGTGTTAACTTAGATGTATTTAATTTGTAAAAGGAAAATAAATTTATCAATTGATGATAAACCGAGATATTTATAACTAAAATTAGACATAATTGATATGCAAAATTGGTCGATAAAGTATAAAAAAAAGTTAGGAATGTTCTAAAAACTAATAGTTCAGTGTATTTACGAAAATCGAAGAGGGGTTACCCAAAAGTAACCTTAGTAACCCCTTAGTAGGTTGTTGGAGATCTTCAATCTGATTTTGCGTATTCATGAAATTAACGTTTTTACTGCCATCTTCTTAAAGAGATATCTTCACACGATCTTTTTCAAGAGATATCAAGCGGAAATTTTTATAGCCTCCTTAGTACGTAAAAAGTGTGGTCGAGTTCATAAATAAGAAATATTAGTCAATCGGGTCTTTGGTCCGTAGGACCCATCTTGTAAACCGTTAGACTAAGAACAAAAGTTGAATTATAATAAATGTTTCTTATAGAAAAATTAACAACTTTTGTTTGAAATTTTTTTTTGTAAACATCACTGTTTACCCGTGCGGGCGCAAATTAGGAGAAATTAGCTATGTTTAAAGTGCGAGCTTAGGGTTAAGTACCCGAAAGAACTAAAAAATTTTCGATGATCTTCAAAATCGATTCAGTTTGTAAAAGGCATGACATATAATTTTAACATATAAATAATTACTATGGAAATGAATGGTCAAATAAACCTGGCTCAATTCATTTCGAAAAGTGAATTGGTTAATAATTAGGTAATTCAAAATAATAACTCAAAAGAACAAAGTCAACTCAAATATTTCAATTTCAATTAAAATATTTCCAAAAATTTGTCCCAAAAAATAATAGCTCTCTAAGTATCCCTTTCATCTCATCTGATGTCCTTGACCATTACTTTGATATTGATTTAAGAAGGAGTGTTGTAAGTTTAAAGTGTTTATCTGTGCGTTTGTGTGTTTCTCAGTGGCATCGTAGACCCTAAACGGTCGAACCGACTTGATTGAGAACATTTTATAGCTCAGTTTCAGAAACGACTTGATTGAGAATATTTCATAACTAAAAATCGGTTTACAGGGAAGAAATCGCATTTGGGGTTTTTTTTTTTAAATTATGTAAATTTCACTTGTTTCAGATATTACTAACACTTTTTATTCTGCCAGTTAATATTTTTTTCAGGTGGTTGTCTTTGTAGAATATTGTAAAAATAGTGTACTACATCATACAGCAGTGGTATGTACGTATAGATATGCACACTCAAAAAAGTATTAATTTTAACATGCTTTTAACTCAACTGTCCATTTATCACGTATTCTGTATGACAATAGCATGATAATAAACATCTGTAATTCTGTATATAATAGACATCTCTCTTACACTACTTATACTCTAAATATAATTGTTTCTGTTCATGAATGTTCAGTTAGTTTTTTGAAAAGATCTTAAATCTAGTTTTTTCTAGAATTAAAAAACTTGTTAAAAACACAACAAAACGCAACTTTTGCTATGCTCTCCATGTTAATTATCCGAACTTTAATAGTATTTAACTCGAGTTAGAGACTTCTTTTGGTTAATGTATTATTATATTCCTAATAAGTATACAAAAATTAAGAATTTTCTGTCGATATGCCCATAGCAAAACAACAACCTTAATTAAAACCAACTAAATTAAAATAGTTCAGTAGAAACAAATATGTTCAAAATATATATACAAAGACTTTTATATAGGCTATTGACCTTTATCAGGTTCATGAAAATGGAATATATATGGTAAAAGTAAAGTGAATTGTTTTATTATTACAATTGTTTATTATAATGTTTTTATTCCATTTTGTTCTATTTCTTTTCTATGTTGGTATTAAGGTAACAAACAATATAGGATGTAGGCGTTTTATAAGCATTTATTTTAGGTACTAAAAAACAATATTCAATACCTTACTTGTATAATATGAATGTTATTTTGGTTTCTTTGTTATTAGAAAAGAAATACTAAAAAGAATAAATGTTAAAATCTAGTACCGTGTCAAGATTTATACAACAGTTATAGTTTTATTTATAACTAACTAACTAACAGTTTCGAACAATAAGATAGAAAACTGGAAAAATTTTCGCTAATTTTTCTTTAGTTTTTGTATATAAAGACTAAAGATATTTACAACAAGTGAAAACAAACAATTGACTGATTTAAATGTTAAAATACCATGTAAAAACAGAGTTTATCACGCAATCTTTTGTTTTTTTACGTCACATCAGTAAAGAAAGATAGCCAAACATACATACTCACTTAATTGATATTCCCATATAATACAAACTATATAATTTGCGCTCTCACGGGTAAACAGTGAAGTTTACGTAAAAATTTTTCAAACAAAAGTTGTTTATTTTTTGATAAGGAATATTTTTTCCTATAAACTTTTGTTTCATCTCTAACGGTTTACAAAATGGGTCCTACGACCCAATTGACCCAACTGACCTATGTTGCTCATTTACGAACTCGACCTCACTCTTTATGTACCGAGCACTCTATAAAAATTTCATCTTGTTATCTCTTTTCGTTTTTGAATTATGGGTTGACAGATAGACGGACAGAAGGACAGACAACCGGAAATGGACTAATTAGGTGATTTTATTAACAACTATACCAAAATTTAGTTCATACATAACTTTCCGGGAGACATAACTCGATACATAGCTCGAGAGATCCCAAAGCGTATACATAGCTCGAGATCCCAAGTGGCGGGATTTGTTACAATATTATTAACAATTTTTGGATTATATGTGCGGTAAGTGAAACAATTTAATTTTTGTCTACTACTGTACCCGACAACTGTTTATCATACAACAAAGTGTGTACGATTGATTGTGAATGAATTAGCGTATGAGGAGTATCATCCGCCAACCTCTGCTTAAGTAGGTCTCCATCAAAAATTCGTCTATGGACTATAAAAATTGTAAATGCGGCACGTAGTCTTGGATTTGCAGTGGAAAAAAAAACAAAGGCGACTGTAATAACTCATTTTAATTTATATTGATAGCGTAAAATATAAAATAGATATCAAAATAATTGTGCCAGTAATGGAAGAAAATAGTAAAAAATAATCTTTATTTTTAATGAAAAATAATTTTCTAATAAGACATAATAAATGAGAAAAATTATAATTAACAATTTTAGCTTATTTATTCGAAATTCAACAGTAAATTATTAATCTAATATCCGGTATCCGGTGTACATGGATATAAAAACAGTTACCAAATGAACCGTATACAGGATATAGTCCGGATAACCTTAGCAACCATATCAGTAAAACGTATACCATCATATTCACCCATATAGTAGACATGAATACATATTGTAAATGTCTACGTGGCCGACGCTGGTCGCAAATATTTTCAAGTATTATTAATGGAGTCGACGAAATTAATTTACATTTATGAATGCAGAGGCCGACACGTAAAATCGTTGCTGGTGAATAAGTATTGTAATTTAGTTTAATAGTAGATTAAGTGCTCCAATAACTCATTTCGATCTTCTTTTTTGTTTTCATCTGAGAAGAGTTTTACAGTATTTTTATTTATTTTGTATTGAATTTAATAAAAAGAAAATTTAATTTATTTGTTATAACTGGAAGTGATCTGATGGATGGAAATTGTTAATCACTTTATCATTGAATAATACGAAGACATTTAGCTGTTGGAGCAATTTAAACTAGTCCAACATCAAGCCTATCAGTGGAAGCAGGTATACTACCGTTACACTCAAGAAAAAAAGAACTCTGTTTAGAATATGCAGCCACTATAGCATCGACCCCAAATAAATCAGTTCATCGACAAAAATAAAATAAAAGATTGTTGAAGCCCCTTCGAATACGAATTCAACTATACAAGGAAGAACTGGATATATAACTCCCTAACATTGTAACAAGAAATCTCGGCCACCATCCACCTACAGATGGTTCTATGGCAGAAAATCATACGGGATTTGGTTTTGTTAACAATACAGGCACTCAACGTTGTTGTCGAGTCTATGATTTCTATTCCATTTGGACGTGCGAAGTAATGGAATTGAACGCCATCGACGATGCCAGTTTAGTCATAAAAACCAACCCAACAAGCACCCATTGGTCCAACGAATCCGTGTACTACTGGATAAAATAGCAGCCTTCCAGAAATCAGTTGCCTTTGTATGGGTTCCGGCTCACCAAGGTATTAAGGAAAAGGAGCTAGCTGATAATGTGGCAAAGAATTCAATTCTCGTAGAATTTGTTCCAAATATTGAAATCACCCACAGCGATGCTAAGAAACTTATCAGTTCCAGAATGTAATCACTTTGGGATCAACGCACGAGGTATGTAAGTATGTTTTCGACTCAGTCTTCAAATTTGACAGAACCAGGTTTTGATCAGAATGGGAATTGGATACACCAAACTCACCTATCCGATAACAAAAACAAACTCTTAGGCATGCCCAAATTATGGAGCCATACTAAACATCCCACATATAATGGTGGAATGTGAGGACCTTCAGAAACAAAAAAGAGTTGTGGGTCTGCCAAACGCCTTCGCCTTCCCCCTTAAATTCTTACGTAATTAATGAATGCCTATTGGTTATGACAACCACAATTGTTGGTTCCTTCAATAATGTTATAACCGATTTTCATTGAAATTTTTCGAATATTTGTCCATTTTGTACATACAAACAACGTAAATAATTATATTTTAATTTTTGATTGAACTTTTTAAAAGTAAAAACTGTCAAAGGGTTTCTTTTCGTTTAGTTTTCTATTTTTCTATGATCTCAAAAGTTTTCTTCTAAATCATCACTGGTTCTTGTTCTTATTCAGCGAAGCTACAAAATTTATCACTCTGGTAGATTTCAATTAATACCGGCGCCGTTCACTTAGACATTTCCAATTCATGTTATGGTATATTGTAGAAAATTGTTCTATTTCCCTTACCAATATATTCATAACCAAATGATTTCCAATGTTGTGGTCTTTGTTTATTTATCCACTTTTAATGATTATTTCTTCTTTTTTTTCCTTTCTATTATTTATGCATTATAACATTAATTATTTACAACTAAAAATATATAACAGTAATGTAAATGTAGACACGGTAGCATTTGTATTTATTAGATATGGATCTCGTTGTTTAGGGTCAGTAAAAACAGTAAAAATACATTTTATTGTAAAAATGTATGAAAATAAATGTTTGTAAAAATAGTTATAATTCTTGTGATTTTGTTTTCGATTAGGTTTATTTTTTATACCATGTATAGATGAAATATACATAGTATATTAAGTTTAGTCCCAAGTTTGTAACGTTTGTCCCAAGTTTTTTTGGCTGTTTATATCTAATAGAGATAATTTTCTACTTTTTAGTTCAGCTAGTAACAAAAGCGCGTTTTTTAGTTTTTTAAACTATTTTTTTTTTTTTTTACTTTTTAATTCAATTTCTACACTACTTAGTTTTCAGATATTGAAAAAATCATTAATCCTGAAGATCTCAATCATGATAATCGGACAAAATTATTAATTACTATAAATATTGTCATTGGTCCTTGATAAATGTGCACAGTTTTAATTCAATCCGACGTCTTGAAGTGGGTAAATTCAAACATTATTAGGTACATATATACACTCACATACATTATACCTTTACATACACCATATATATTTAAAAAAAAGTGTGTATCTAATTTGAATAAAAACAACCCCAAGGTGTGTTTTCATTAATTTAAAATAAAATTGAAATAAATATTATCAAATAATTTTATAAAGTAATTAAATTTCAGGAGAACATACAAATAAATATAATAAATATACAGAATGTGATAGAAATATTCAAACAAACAGAGACTCGAGGGGTGTTTTCAAAATTTTTACAGACGGCTTCAAAACTATGTTTGGTTTATAAAACTATTAAAAATTTGCAAAGAATATCACAAATTTTGTTTTTATTATGCAACCGTAGGAAAATTTTATACTTATAAAGATCAAAATTATTTAGAAAAATTTATTTGTTCCTTCAAATTACAGAATATATACAACAAGGAAAATAGTTGACACTATTCCAAAACAAGTGGACATCAAACGTATATGTAAAGAAAATGCAAAGTTATTTTAAAAATTTTAATCACCCGAGACCTAGTAACACCTGAATGTCGTCAGCTGAAAAAACATGACATTCACATGTTATAGATCAGACTAAATCTCCCAAGTAGTACTAGAAAATACTATCCATTGTAAAATGTAGTATTTTTGCTGAGATATAGCAATCACCCAGCACTCGCGGAGGTCAAGTTTGTGGAAAAGATGGTAATGGGCTTATCTAAAATGCACATACTGGTCTCAGATTTTTGGCAGTTCATTTAGGTCATATATATTTTCCTAAAACTTTGAGAGAGACTACAGAGCGCTACTTGCGGGATAGGAAATCATATGGAAAAGTGTATTTCTGGTATGATCTACAACATATGACAACGTTAGTTTATCGTCAGCAGGCAAAATTTTATAAACCATTGTTAGGAACAATATAACCCCTGCAGTAACATTGTAACGCACATCTGTTTCCGGAATGAAAGTTTTAACAAATATCCCTGTGATGGTTTGCCTAAAAAATATGGTCAAGACTACTTTTAATAAAAATACCACAACTTGGAAAGTTTGTAAACTATATTTTTGGATCGATATTTCGTGGACTTTATTTAGAAATGCGGGTCATTTCCTATCATTTTGTATCAAGTTTCAGCTAAGGATTTGATTTTGTTGCAACCAAACAAATAGTATTTGTAGAAGATAACAGGAGATCAAACAGTCTAAACAATACTTAATAACGTTTTGTTTGATCAATCTACGTTCAGCCTTTAGCAATATCTTCGTAACATCCTGTAATATACCTATAGTATTTGTAATTACGTAGGCACACAAATAAAATAAAATATTTAGATTTCAATTAGTAAATTATGCTGTTTAATACCTGTTTCTGAACATAAGGTGTATGATCTATTACGAATGTAAAGGTATATCTCAAGTAGTAAGTGTATATGTTTATTTTGATATAAATGTATAAATGTTCTTTTGAAAATCCTACACATTAAATTACGAAATTAAATTATACTCTAATGTATTTGAAAGTCAAATATTTTATGTGAATACAGTAATGAGATACAGATTAATATGGGATGCTTCGTGTAATAGGCTTAAAATTCCTGACATTTAATGTTGTTAAGCATTAATGAAAGATTTGTTGTAAGACCATGCAAGGTCAAACATATAAAATTGTTACCAGATTAGCGACTAGTAATGCATTGTTATGATAGAAGCAAGGTCACGAAAACATAATTTTTAGATCGTTGAAAGCATTTAGCAACTTAAATTATTATTGCCAACACTTTTGCCATTTCTAACGCCGAACTAGGCTCTACTTATTCTAAAAATTCACAAAAAAAAACCCATTCAAAAAATTTTATGAGGGCTGTTTTGTTAAGTTGCAGTTTTGTTTTTTTCGACACGACTTTCTGATTTGTTTTTGTTTGTCCGTTTAGTGGAAAACCTGCTTTAGGTTTGAATGGTGAGGGTGACGAGAGGATATACATTTGAAGTGTTTGTTTTTATTTTTAAATTTTAGTTACTAAAAATTGCTCTATTAATAGATGACGACAATCACTTCAAAATACTTTATATCACAATACTTTAAAATTCATATTCCCTAAACTTTTATAAAAAAATGTATATATTTTTAGACCATTTCAAATCTTCATTTTTTTAATGTTTTTATTCGTAGGGCATTTGATTTGAATTAATACTGATTTGAATTAATACTGATTTGGTTTTTTGTTTTATGCTGATAAAGAAAAGTATGGAAGTAATAATATATTGTTTAATATTGTCCTTCCATTTTAATTTGTGAAAGTCTACATGCTGGACAAAATTTACACTTCGAAAATATCTTGTGAGAAAATATTATTTAAAATTCTATCTGCTCAAAATTCAACTTGGATCCAGGATTAAGTTAAATGCAGCAATAATAAGATCGTATAAATGAAAAACAGGATTAAAATTTATTTGGAACAAAGAAAAAATTTAATGCCGTTCCTGAATACAAATTTTGTAAATAAAAAATGATTCGCCGAAGTCAAAATGGGGGAAAAATGTAAATATAATTTTTCCAGCGTGAGTGAAAATGACTTACGTATATAGAGGAGAGGGAAAAGAAGTAAAAAAAACACTTTCAGATTTTCTATGTAAATACATGATGTTATCCTCCCATCATACACTGTATAAATTGTGTTATTCTATACAATTTTTATGTATGAAAATGTTAACCAAGAGAATCTTTTTCAAGACATAAAAAAGAACAACCGCACTTAACAAAATATAAAAAAAAACTAAAGTTATTATAAGTATGTGATATTCACCATATATACAGAGAGTTTACACACTTATTGAACAAAAGATGATGAAGATTTAAAAAAAAGTCAAAATTTAATATCTTTTCGGATTTTTGGTATTTCGAGTCGAGCTTTATATTTTATATTCCCTACGAGTCAGAAGAATACTAAAGAAATTATAGAGGGACAAAATATTTGGCAAACATTTGAGGAAGATGCTTTGGTGCCAAAGAATAAATGGGGAATTCTCGGTCTCCCAACAGAAACAGCAAGTACAAAATTTCGGCCGAAAATAAAGAAAAATAGTATGTTATCACACAGAAGTTTGAGAGCTCTAATGATTAGAGCACGCCACGATCAAATCGCGCAGTGTAGGAATCTTAAATTTTCAGCCCTGGTAGTGTCATATACTACTTTTTTATATTACAAAGATTACAAAAATACTTAATTTTGAGAATGAACTGGAAGATAATATTTTATAGCTGTCGATGTAAATTTAAAAAAATTTAATTCTTTCGTTGGTAAAATCAACTCTCAAAATTTCCTACTAGCCTTGCATGTACCATTTATTTATTATCCAACAATTTTCTTTGCCTAAGAACGTAAAAAGACTGCAGCTTACTTTTATTTTTACGCATACTCAAATATCACATTTTTTTACACAAAATATGAGCTTTTCTTGTGAACTGAGTAAATAATTTTCAGACAAACTTTTTATTACGAATATGACTTTAGCTATGAAATAAAAAAAAAAAGAGGAACTGTTATACCATTGATAAACTAGAAAAATTACACAAAAATATTTATATTTACGGAGATTTTCTTTCGCGGAGTATCCTCTCCCATTATACTCGCAAAGCAAGCCGAGGTGAAGCACTCACCATCATACTAATGTCTTCTGTCGCAAGTATCTCATTGCTATGACTGATATTGAATGAAAAACAGCTGTTGCGGAAGCTCTGTGCCTGTATATCTAGTACAATTAGTTATCTTCATATTTACAATTAAAAAAATATAATTTTTTCATTAAATTAACAGCAACAATTATTTTGTTTGTTGAAAAAACGATTTTTTAAGAGAATAACCGTTGTCAAAAGACAATGATGTTTTATACAAGCCACCAAGGCTACTGAAATATACTAGTAATCACGAGAATGTGTAGATGAAGCTCGATTTTATTCTGGGTGTCTTGTATTGCTTTTGATTCTTGTACACAAAACCGCATTTTAGCAAAATCGGACAAGGCAAAGCAAAGGCAGGCGAGATCCCGTAAGTCTGATTTCCACATTTCCACATGATGCACTACTTGGAGAAGCCTAACTTTTCTGTTTCCATAAAACAAATCAAAAGAGATTTTGTCAATGACAGAAACTAAGAATTTTAAAACGTTTTAAATAATTAAATAATTTTTAACGATTGATCTAATAACGATTCGATTTTAAAATTACCTCCTATTATTACACCCAATATACGAATTGAAGCTTAAATATATATTTTGTATACACGTCATATGCCAATTATGTGAACACACAATTGTTTAAATTTCTCTATAGAAATTACACCATAAACAGTACTAACAGTACACGGAGTATTTTTATGGGTCCTTTCACTTATATCGAAAGAAAAAATAAGTCGCATAAAAATATGAAAATCGAAACTGTGTTTTATTAAATCCGAAACACCGAGTCACGTTCAGAACCTCAATTATCAAACTTATGTTTATTAATTCTTTAAGAGGAAATAATAAGGAATTATAGGAATTTCACTTTATGCGCCCCTGGTATATTATTTACATTTGCGATTTTTTTTTCCGCTTCAAGTAAGTCAACTACGATTACAAGAAAGGCTTACGTAATAATATACGTATTTAAATTCAAAAAAAATTCTCCGCGTAGATAACATCGCACTCCAAATAATCTTAATACCGTATATATATAAAACAAATATATAAATTAAATAATTTATGGTATATGTGTATAATAATGCTAATTTTTCCCTAGTAATAAATATACTAATTATTATTATTTTATGATTTATATCTGCTTTTATACATTTATAATAATAATATTATGTAAGATAATTATATGATTATAAATTACAACCATTTGTGCTTTGAATATTTTGTTTTTGGGGTAATAAAGTGTATGAAGTATTTTGATTATTATAATTAAGCAAGAAAATAATAGGAACATTTATTGTGAAGTATACGGTGTTTCAAGGTTATTATATTATAGAAATAACAAAAAGACAACAAATTTTCAGAATTAAAACTGAATATCAAAATTTAAGGTGCGCATTCTTTACACAAAATAAACAAAGTAATTAAAATTGTAAAACCAGATAATTATTTAAATGGTATTCAAAACTGTCTATATAGGGTATTTTAACAATTAACTCAGTTATTTGTTTATTTGCACTTGTTTTTTTAAAGCGCTTTAAAAGTTTACTTGATGAACATTTGGCTTAAGAAAAATAAGTATTTAACCTTTTAATTCGCGGAACGGCACCCTTTTTGTTAAATGAATAATACATGCTTGAAACTTCGTGACTGGCTTTCTTTTGGCGAGCCTACCAAACTTTCTCTCTATGACTTTTTTCGAAAGTGCTGCGTTTTCAAATGAGCCTGAAGTTTGCATATATTCAGCTACAATAATCTATCCATGTATCCATGTGTTAATTGATATAGAACAACAAAATTTCATTTTTTGCTATTTAATGGGAAGTAATCAGAAATGAATTGTTTTAGAGGGTTCAGTCCCTTTAGAATTTTGGTCAGCATGAAAATATTTGTCTTGTAGGTTTTTCAAAAATACTTTTCAAAAAATTTCACCAAAAGACAAATACAATGACTTGCAGGGTTCTTTGATTTAAAATAACAAATTTGCTTACCTTATATCCTAAATATGCTAAAAGGAGAGCTTCAGCTAATGATATCATTGCTAGTATAACTTGAACAGTCCACAGTTCTAATGGTCTATTCACCCATAATATTGCATCCCAATTGATAATAGGATTTTCTTGAAACTCTTCCTCCGTTAAATTCGCTGATATCATATACTCAGTCTTATTACCTGGTGTACAACCCCAACTGCAAATAAGTTACAATACTAGTTAAGGTATTGATTAAAAAAAATTTAATTTTTTAATTGTACTTACCAAGCTGCAAATGTTGGATCTAAATCGGTTATCACACGAAATATGTACAGAAAACATGTGAGCAATTTAAATAGTAAATTTGCGATACGTATTCGTAGGCCTAAAACAGAAAAACAAAATACTGTTTTAAGAATTTCTTTTGAAGGAAACTAAAGCAACTGAGCTTTAAGCTCAACGCCTAAAGCAGGGGCTTTCATATACGGATATTATTAAATTTGCTTAGTAGTAACATTGTTTTAATGAAAACTGTGTATCAAATTTGTATTTGGTTATGAAGGTAAACACATGCGGAAATTTAATATTTGAAAAACATTTAGGCTGGTTTTTTGTGGCAGCATTTTCATTTCAGAGCAGCATTTTCATTATGATTTTTTTGGCACGAGCTGATAGTCTTTTAGATTCAGTTAGCTAACGCAGCTCCTGCGCTACGATTTTTATTTGATTTTACAACACTGTATAGGCTTCTACAGAGTTTAAACTATTTGTGATACCAATAGTAATGACGTGATATTCAGGACAAATCTATTAATAACATTCATAAAAACCAGAAAGAAACTTTAACGTTTGTTTACGTTGTTAACTTTAACGTTTCTTAAATACCAGCATAAATAAGTGTATGCAAATCAAGTGCATCTTATTTATTATTTTTATAGAAAAAGTATTCTAAACAAAGGAGTTCAAACCATTTAAATGAGATATTCCCATTTATAATTAAAACTAAAATCAAACAAAACAAAAGGAATTATTACTTACTAGATCGTTGATTTTTTATAAAATAAAGTTGTAGACGTTCCTTAAATGTATTTTCATTGACGTAGTATTCAACACGAACTCTGCGGACAAAAGAGAATAATATTAATAAAAATTAAAGATTTGTTTGAACAATTTGTACAGAATGAGTTGAAAAAATAATATCAACACGCTTAAGGAATGACTTTAAATATAGAAGTGGATTTTCTACATGGTAAAATAATATCATAATTGAATTTTTTCTTTCACATTTCTATTAAAAAATTATGGGGAAAAAATTACATTTTTAAATTTTCTAAAGCTTATTCCGCCATTAAGCTGTATATTCACATATAATGTTCAAAAATAAAAACTGCTATGAAACTTGAAAACAAAAGATAATCGCATACTCCTGTATTGATAATTGACCACTTTGGTATAATTATAAATTAAAATAATTACTTGTTATCAAATTAAAATGGATATAGTCCATCAGACTGCTTGAAATCATTCTAGACCTGGTTCATTTTGAGAAAAATATCATTCCTATATTTACTGACTTATAGTTGATAACTTAGCAGAAAAAGATGATGACATTTTGGATATCGGGATCTGGCAATGGTTCTGCTAACAACTCATTGACATTTTAAAATAAATGAGTTTGTTATACGTATGGTTTTCGTTGAAATGGTTCTCATGAATGGTAAATAATGGAATATGAAACTAACCCATCTGGAAGAATTTCAATTCAAGCATTTTCAGTAAATTACTTAAATGAAATATAAAATGCATATTTATTTCACTTATAATGGTGTAGTAAATAATCTTCACGCTACTCGAAAAACTTTAATTTTACTAGAATTCTCAAGTTATTTTACAATCCATCAAACTTTATCACCAAAGAAACAGCAATCCCTAATATACAAAACCATAGTCAATAACTTTGAAATTTTCTTTTCCAAGCTTCGATATTTCAAAAAATAAGATATTTCGAAAAACTACTTTTTTCGTCTTAGACCATTAGGATTCCCATCAAATTTTCTGGCAGAGGAAGTGGTAATCGAAACTTATAAATTATAGAACTAATTCAATTGCTTAACAATAAATTTCATCTAACCTAAAATAAGAGTTTTAGGCTTAATGCTGACCTATACGAATATTTTATACTTGGACCCTTTTTTCGCTTATGTATATTTACTACCTAATTTAATTCATTCATTTTCTGTTTTTTTTTAGCTTCGTTTGGACCAGCCCAATTAAAAACTGCACTCATAGAAATCATAATATAACTCATATAAAACACATGGATTGTTTTTAAATTTGCACCCTAGGTTAGGTTAGGTAAGCTTAGGTGATATTGGCTGTCCACGTAGGACACACTTAGGCTATAGAGCCCATTTTGATACCATATGTGTGCTGACCTATACGAATATTTTATACTTGGACCCTTTTTTCGCTTATGTATATTTACTACCTAATTTAATTCATTCATTTTCTGTTTTTTTTTGAGCTTCGTTTGGACCAGCCCAATTAAAAACTGCACTCATAGAAATCATAATATAACTCATATAAAACACATGGATTGTTTTTAAATTTGCACCCTAGGTTAGGTTAGGTAAGCTTAGGTGATATTGGCTGTCCACGTAGGACACACTTAGGCTATAGAGCCCATTTTGATACCATATGTGTTGTACCACCTTTCCGCTGATAATTTCATTTAATAGCTCCTCAATTTCAGAGGCTGAGTGCACCTCCTTCATGCATATACCATGCACTACACCAGTCCATCACAACTATTAATTGAATTAATTTTGTTGCAACGGCGGGAATCGAACTCGCTACCCTAATTTGGTTATGCCTTAACTAACTGAGCTAATAGGGCGGCAAGTCGGCCATAATTATTTAGCCACGCTACTGTGTCAGTTATTAATAGAATCATCTTACACTTTTCAAGTTAGGATCCTAGACTTTTAGAAGCTCATGCTGTATATTAAAGAAGAGAAATGCTCACAAAAAAGTTAAATATCAAGAACTTTTTTAAATAAAAAATCTTCGTAACAATAAGTGTCAGAATAATAATTATAATGTATACAGTTTTAATTGTTGTAAATCCATGTACTATGTGTGTAACTTTGTTAACTTGTTAATTTATTTTGCTTTGTTATTTTAAAAATCAGTTTTCAAGAATATGTGTTCGGAATATATGGGGTTTTTATACTATAAGTTTAATTAAGTTTTATAGGCAATTATATTATTACTATGTTGAAATATATTTTTTAACAGACAGGAAAAATGGACGGAAGAGCTTTAATTTGATCTTTCCTTTCAACATTTACGTTAGAAAATAAATTGCAAATAAACAACACATTTATATATATTTATATATATATTTAATTTGATTTTAGGTTAAAATTTCTTGAAATTCTAGATACAGACCGTCATGTGCTGACTTTTGATCTACATGACATGTAATCCTGATCAAGGCGTATATAGCCAATAATTTGAAAAGCGTAATTAATATTAAATTTTGAGTGGATTTTTGCTATTTTGGGATTAAGGATGAGAGTTAGATTTGGGTAAATTGACCCATAAAAATGATGATTATTAAAATTAGAATATCATTCTTCGATTTTCTTGAATTTTTCAAAGAGTATCTCTAAATACATTCCGGAAAATTTTTTTTTCACTTAATTCGACAAGAATCAATTAAATAGGTAATTTGAACTCAAGAAAAACGAATTTTCAATCTAAAGCAATCGACACAAGCAACCAAATCAGTCAGATCATTATTGCTTTTTTTGGATGTCATTTAGGTCATAAGGTACAATGAGAAGTGCTACAGCAAGACTATGAAACTTATTATGAACAACTTGATCGTTATCAAGCTGGATTCGATACTCAAATTTACCAGAATCAATGAACATCTAAAGAAATTTTTGTTTCATCATCTGTAACGGTATAGGCCAATATGTATCTTGTTTTTGTATGTTAGTCGTTCCTGATATTTTCGATAACCACTCAGCCATTTTTTTGGGTACTTTTGAAATTTGTAGCATAATTGATTTTTCTCTGTTTTTCTCGCCTTTTTTGGGCATAATTTGGATAAGTTCTTTTCTTATGAAGGAATAAACTAAAACAACTGAAGTGGTTAAAACAAAAATTGTAAAAAATTTTTATTGAAAAAAAAGTTCATATCCCTTATAAAGGTATCTGGTAAAGGTACCGATGTTACAAACACTATTCTCGGCGAGAACATATTTCACAAATTGTTATATATTTCCAGGTTATGTTAATGTTATAAATATTTATTTAACAATCTTTACTTATAATCCTGATATGGATAACAACCAACATATATGCTTAGATTTAGATACATATTTTACGTATATCAAATTAAATCTACGGTATCGTCAATAAACCAAATTAAAGTTAATTTTTCAATCTGTTATCGTAGTTTTAGCGCCGGTAATAACTTTTATTTGAAGTCGATTCTTCCTTTTTTCATGAAGTCCATATTTATTACAGTTTTTTATTATCAACAATATAATTCTTTATTACCAACACTATTGTTGTTTTAAGTCGATATTAATTAAAATTCTTGCCCGTTTGTTATAAATATTAAAGATGAATGAACAAAGCTAAAGAGAAGGAACAAAAGCAAACTATCTTTTCGAATAGTGTTTCACCAAGACTTGGTAACATTATAATTTCCCAGCCCTTGTGCTATGTAAGTCGAAACCACAATAACGACATTATTAAAATGAATATTTTATTCCAACAAGTTGATATTATTGGGTCACATTATATTCGATCGACGTAACAGTTGCGTAAAAAAATACATTATTATTATGTGTTACAAGCTCACTGAGAATATGAATTTATTTAAAATGTGGATGACTACTAAAAGTGTTTAAGTATGGTTAAAAATGAAATTTACAAAATTTAAAAAAACTCCAACAAATTTTTCAGGTACGGAAACTCGCTTTTGAAACATATCTAAGAACACTCTCCATTAATTGTATTTCAACCCCTTATTTACACCCTTTAGGAGAGGGTAAAATTGCACGCAAAAAAAGTTGTGCTAGCTGCGTAATCCGTGAAAATTACAAAATTTTAGTACTTTTTTCAGATTTTGCTGTTCGATTCAAAAACTATGGCATTAGTTCCTATTATCATTTTAAAAGAAGATTAAATTTGAAACAATTGAAGCCAACCCACAGCTTCGTATGTCTAATAGTTTTTGAGATATAATGCTTGATTTACATGGTTTTCAGAAACGTTGAAATTTTGAGTTTTGCTTATGTTAAACCGTTGGAATTGTTTGAAATTTTTCGTAAGCATCATTGTTTTCTCGTGAGGAGACAAATTAGGGCAAAACTGTGTTGTCCATTTTATCCATAAATATGGAAGATAGATAGATGAAAATTTATAGGTAACTTCAACTAGTGAGCCTTGAAGAACGAAACCCATTGAGAAACTAAAAAAAGTTTTCTATGTATAAAAAAATATTTTCACGTACTAGGCAGATAGCACAATTTTTGGCTTGCAACCGTAGTTTTACACTCCCCCAAAGGGTCTTAATAACATACCCAAAAAAACAGCTTTACATCGCGTTTTGCGATGTTAGTTGGTTTTTTTTTTTGTAAGATATTACTGGCGAAATATTATTTTGATGATATGTAATATTTAATTGTTTTCTCGTACACTTTAAGTATGAATTATTACTTTAATCAGAATAAAATCTACAAATATATTATACCTATGAAAAAAGAAATTCATACACGCAATAATGTTTTATAATAATGGTATTATTATGTCACAGGTGTGTTTGTTTCATTTTTAGAAACTTAAAAAAACCACATGGTATAGTTGAAATAGAAATGAAGTTTAGATAATAGGGCTGGGGTTTCAAAATCAGAAACCTCTGACCTCAAATATTTACTACATCTTATAGTATAGGTACATGAAAGTTAGATTAAATATACCGTAGAATATTTTTGTTCACTCCAAAGGGGGGTTTTTTCATGTAATATTTATTGACACTTCGATCGATATCTGCATAAATAGGAACACACTAAATTTGTACATATTTACAAGATAAAGAGGAATTTTTAAATTACAGTAGAGTTTCGATAATCGGAACACTCGATAATCGGAGGTGTTCAATAATTGCGACATTTATCATCCCCTCTCACTCCTTTTTATTAATCACTCAAAAATGATTTTGTTACTTTGTATAAATATCTAATATGATACGTTGTTATGATTCTAAAAATACAACAGCGTCACAATAAGAAGTGTTTAATGTTGTTTGTACATTTTCGCTTAAGGATGTACGAGCACCAGGGCAATTTTGGATAAAAGGCTTGATGTTGGACTAAGTCTAAATCAATTCTGAAAATATTGGGGGGATTGCCCGATTATTTAAATAAAATAAATGACTTCAAAAGTAAGCATATTTAAACATTGCTATTATGGAAAAACGGTAGATGAATGATATGTTTTCATAGATTTCTTCAAAACTAGTGGATGGAAATCTAATAAAAAAACTATTTAAAGTTAAAACCTTAACAAATCATTTAAAAGAACCCTTTGTGCTTGATTTAAAAACCCGTTGTGCCCGAATAATTAATGATGTATGAGCACGGTAGCTGGAACACAAATTAAAAAATATATATTTTCAATTTTGATGGTCAATTATGTTATAACTTGACAATATAAGGCGAAAAGTAAGAATATAATTTGCCGATATCTCAAAAACCAAGACAGATGTCGAAAAAAATAATTCTTATTTTTCGTCCAGTTATAACAAAATTCATCATTAAAGTGAAAATAAGGTACAAATAATTTCAACCCGAAGTCAAAACTTTATTTCATTCAAAATAAATTTTTTTATACAATCACATAATCAAAACCAATCTAGTAATGAGAACACTCCTGGTTTTGTTGAGTCTTGATTATCGACACTTCAAAGTTTTATTACGAAATATTTACACATTTCGGTTTGATATAACAATGGCGGTAATAGCCTTGTATTATTGTTGTATCATTTATCGTATGTTACAAACTTGGTGAAAACTGTATTGTAAAATAAAATTAGTAAAACAGTGTTTAAAATTTAATGTTGCAAGAAATACGCTTATTCTATGGTATGTCAAATTTTAATTAGTGAACCTTAACTTAATTTTTTAATATTTAAGAAAAAAAAAAAAAAAAAACATAAACAGAAACATCTCCACATAACTTAACCTTTTCCACATATACATATAAAGAATATCTTCAAACATTATGGATATGTATCTATGTGTATGTGTGAATGTACATATCAATTGTTGTATGTGTGTAATATGTACAAGGTGCGTCCTTTTTATCGATACATAAGAAAATCTTCTATAAAAAGTGTAAAAATCCACTATAAAAACTGATTCAGTCAACAATTTTTGAGTTTGAAAGGTGGCATCTTATTTTAATCAAGAATTTGTTCCAGATCTTCAGACTCCGAATCGATCAGTTCCCTGATTGATAAGAGATAGAAGAACATTTAGAAAATTTTGAAAAAAACCACCTTTTTAACACGCTTTTATTAGCTTCATACGTATGTTAGTATGTTAGTGTGTTAGTGTTTTAGTTTATTAGTTTGTATGTATGTTAGTACGTTAGTATGTTAGTGTGTAACGGAAACATTAACGTTAGAACATGATTTTGATCTCCTTCAAAACGTCGGGTCAACTCGAAGTTTGGCACACTTATTAAGGACCGATAACAATACAATAACTGAATAACTTTATTTGATTATCCTGATCAGGATTTTCAGGAATAACAATTTCCATATCTGAAAATTTATACATTTATTTGCGCTCCCACCATATTTTTTACTGAATTTTTGATAAATAAATAATAGTCTAAAAACTAAAAAACACAAAATAAATAATAGTTTAAAAAAAATAAATAAAAAACACACTTTTATAAAAATTTGAACTAAAAAGTAGCAAATAATATCTTTAAATTCAAAAAAATCTCTTTATCGTAAAAAACGTGGGGTACTTTTTAAGATATTTTAAAATGCAGTTCAAATTCGAGTTAGGAATAATATGGCCCCCTTCAAATTCAATGATTTTTGGATCAATCGATAAAAATATCGATTTTGAGAACTCAATGAAATCTCAGCAATTTTTCTAAATTAGCTTTATACTATCTTAAACTATATAAACAAGCATTTAAAGGAAATTAGGTACTGAAGAAATAAACTGTGGTAAAGGCGAGCAATCAAAAATGGATTATATGTATAATACAGATTTAGAAAAGTAAGTTAGTAAAATTGTATACAAGAATATTTATTTAACATTTACTTTTGTTTTTGTACAGTTTGTTCCTAACGGGGTCCCAAACCCGCACTCTTTTATCTATTTTTCTAAGTGTAAGTTGGTAAAAACATAGTTTGGAAAAATTAAGGAGACTTCAATTATAGCGTTTTCAAAAATGCATACTTCTATGCGTCACCCTGTATGTGTGTACGGTTTCATACCTCTATGTATGTATGTATGTATGTATGTATGTTTGTATGTATGTATGTATGTATGTGTGTATGCATGTATTGTTTGTTGTATGTTCAAAAGTATATCCTTTCTTTTATATTTTGTTGTTTACGTTCTTCATTTAATAAGTGGAAAGTTGAAGACTATTCCGTTATGGTATTATTACACTGAAATCCTGTACTTGTATATGGATGGTATTATAATCCTGTCATCGTTATTTTTTTTTAAGTGTGTAAGATTCTTTTAAAAATTTTTATTTATTCTTGCTATTACAACATTTTCATAAATCTTTTAAATGCTATACATGTTACAATGTAAGCTTTTCTTCCATTCATTATTTAAATATATTACGTTCTTTATGTACAATAGTGTATACTCTAATTACATTAAGTGTAAGAAAAAAATGATAGTTTTATCACACTGTAATAGCTCTATCTTTTCTCCTTACACCAAGCGTGTTACAACAAGCCATAAGAGCAAACTAATGTAATAAATAAAAAGGTATCTGGAAATTTAATACCTCTTGCGGAGCAAAAAATTTGAATTATTCCATTTTAAAATTTTGTTTTTCAACACAGTACTTTATGGAAGAACACACAATAATGTTAATTGTACAAAAATTAATCGGTAACCAGTTTCTAAAAAAAATTTCATTTTATTTTGACTGAATAAGCTATCGATACTGTCATTTGCGTGTAACACGCTAGCTAGGAGTCAGACACACACAAACAACATTATTTTTCTTAAAAAAGGACAATAAAACTTTATTTTTCTAATTTCCTTACGATAAACTTGAAAAACATTTCATCCACCTGTCTGACATTAGATCTATGTTCTGCGTAAAAAAGGCGGATTTCTTGTCCGGAGATGTTTTTGTACCACTTTTAATTTCAAAGCTCGTTCCAGATATAAAAAAATTTTATATTCAATATTTTGGACTGCTAGTTTATAAGCCATTCAATATTTTGGAAAGCAAGTTTACAAGCCATATTGGACATATTTGGACATATTTACAACTTCAGACTCGTTTTCGTGATTGGTAATAGATAGAATAATATTCTAATTTTGACAGTCTTTGATCCAATAACTAGAAGCTATTATTCGAATATTTTTTGAAAGACGAATAAATTAACGACAGAAATCTAACATCAATCATTTTCTAATTCTTGCAAATCTCGTGCTTCTTACAAATAGTCTTTTTTTCACGAAGAATTATTTAACAAAAAAATTCCATCTTGATTAACATAAGCATTGTAACGCCCTCAAAAATCATAAAAACGAGTATGAATAAGCCACCTTTGCTTGAATTTGGAGGTTAAAACGTGTTCAATCAATCTAGCATTTCCCATTTACCATTAAAATAGGTTTTACGTTTCACAATTAAACACAATTTTTGGATTTTAGGAAGGTTACACTGGGACACCTAATATATAATAGAAAGGATGGTGTATTTTAACATTGAAAAAACGGTCTACTGTTAATCATGCGAAAAATAGAAATATATTTCAATTCATATCATATTTTGTTATAATTTTAAGGTGGAATTTGCCGAGGAATATAAAAAAAATGCAATATACAATATTTCTCTACATATTGACTTTTGTTAAATGAACTCTACTATACGTCAAATCCCAGAGGTGGTTTGAGCAATACGAATTTTGTACGAATTCGTTATGTGTATACTTGAAAAATTCTAACATACAAGCATATAAAATATCTTCTCTATATGATTTGATTACTTTGTTAGTACTCACTTTCTTGATGTATTGAAAAAGATAAGGTGATTCGTGATAATAATAACACGATCTTGTAAAATCATTGCGATATCTTAGAAATTCTGCACCCAATCATTAAATTAATCCGTTTTTTATACTTTTTGGATCAAAATTATTTTGATATAAAATCCACCGAGTTTCATCAAATTTCAAGACAAAAAATTTTTTTTGCGTTTTTCTCGATTTTTTCAGAGGGGTATGTATCCCTTAAAAAAATTTAAAAAAATTCAGAAATGTTGTTTATCTCCAATTTCGATAAAACTGAGTATATAAGGTAATTTTGACCCAAAAAGTACAAAAATCGAGTGAATTTGATGACTGGTCGAATTGCTTTTGAGATAAGGATTAAAATCGATCCAATTTTTGCGATATCTCAGAAACTCTGGATCCAATCATTGAATTAACCCGATTTTTTTTTTCATCAAAATTACCCCGTCCACCAAGTTTGATCAAATTTCAAGACAAAAATTTTTGTTGCGTCTTTCTCAATTTTTTCGTACCCCTTAAAAAATTGCAAGAAATCGAGAAATTTTTTTTATTTCCACTTTCGATAAAACTCATTATATAAAGTAATTTTGAAGCAAAAAGTACAAAAATCGGGTGCATTTGATGACTGGTCGAATGTTTTAGATCAAAATTATCTTTGAAAATACTTCAAATTTCTATATTCAGTGGTTTTGCCCTCAATTCTTCTTGCCGGTTTAAACTTTAAGTATATAGCTTCGAAACGATTTCTTCAAATATTTCGTACAACCATTAAATATAGTTTCAGATTTTCGATTTATAAAGAAGCACTCATATCATACCGCTTGGGAGAAGAATGATTATTTTTTGAATGTTGTAAATATTGTATATTAAAAAAACATTTGTAACATTTATAAACTACGTTGATCAATATTTGTCTATAAAATTATTAACATGCAATTCCCATATACAAAATTCATATCAACTTTTGAACCCCTTAAGGGATGAATTTTCAAAAATCCCTTCTTAGTGTTCACTTACGTTACTTAAGGAACGTGTGTACAAAATTTCATTTTTTTGGATATTTGAACAAATTGGAGAGTGTAATTTTGGATAAACACAATAATACATGACAATAACGAAATCATAACAATAACAAAATTATTCATGCATATCGAAATATACGTATATTGTATTGTTTTGTATTGTGTATTCATAGGATGAAATTGTGTGTATTATAGAATAACGAACGTTTTATTATGACACATTCTAGAAGAAATAATTTCGGAGAAAATATGAAATTAGGATTTTCATGTTAATACTTAATTTTACTTTATGTAGTAAACGCTGGCGTTTACGTAATTTGACATCGTAAATATGACATTTATATTAACTTTCGTCAAAACACTGTTAAATCAATTTGTCATGATAATTTTAAATAGAAGATTAGAAATAGATGTTTTCTGCTGTATCTACGCAGGCCTACTCGTACGATCAATAGTTTTTTTAATCATTAGTTTTTAAAAACTTCAAAAGAAAATAAACAAAAACGCCCCAAGAAAAAATTTTTCGTAAAACATCGTACGACGTACAAATTTTAATTATGTCTGTATACATTTTTACTGAGGTTTCTTCTACGTTACGAACAAAGCACACTGTGTCTAAATATCGTTTGTAATCTATGAATTTTTTTATATATTTTATTCATTTTAATTCTATATAATTCTTATATTTAATTATAAACAGCTTTTAAAAAGTTTTTTTTGGCGAAAGTTCAAAATTATTTATGATAAAGAATTCCAATTAAATGCAAAAATTGATTATTAGTTTTTATTCATCAACCCAATTAGCCTGTATCTATAAATTATGTGTTAATCTCTATTTTTCCATCAAAAAGTTTTGTTGTTATTTAATAACAATATATCACCACCAATAACCTTTTTTTAATAACATAGGATTTCTTGTACCTAGATGAAAAAATATATAACGTTCGATGGCTCAAGAAACAACCAATGCTGCTTATAAAAAAACATTCCTTTTCTCGCGGATATTTGCAATATTTTTTTTTCTATAGCCCCGACATTTTATGAAATGCTTATGACCAAACACTATAATTTTATATGAAACATCGTGCATTTATCAAGAGCTCGGGCTTTGAATTTGGCAGAAGTGTATTTAGGAAAGCAAACTAAGGAAGTTTTAAGTTCGTAATTTTGAACAATTAATTTGATTTCTCGTTTTCACCTGCGCCTTTAAATTGTAAATTTTACATATCAACGATAATTTTCACTGTTTGCTATACTATGAGCTAAATAATTTGGTATTCAATTACCATATTATCTATCAATTCATATCTTTGAATAGAACTATAAATGCACATTAATATTTAGTCAAAGGTATTTTGCGTATTAAATAGAAATAATAAATACAGCATGGCACACACAAGGATACTTTCTGGCCATATTACGGCAATAAAGCAAAATATGGATGAAATATTTCGGGAGTTGATTTTTCTGTACTGAAATTTAAGACAAATGAAAAGTGGAAAATATATTTGGCGTCATACCAGTCTCACCGTATTTGTTAAATAAAACCGTACATCTCAAAGAATTTTCATTGTTTTCTAAAACAAATTCGGATAAATTTACTCTAGAAGGCTCGAAAGAGAATCTGCAGTATTAAAAAAATTATTTTGGAATAAACATTTGATGATCTTTTAAAATATTATGATTTCATTTAGCTTAACATGATACTGTGATGGGGGAATTCAGTATATATACTAATGGGTATATATATACTAATGGATATACTAAGATTTCTAAATAGAGCAATGAGGATGGTTGGTCATATTCCAATATGGTTGGAATCTTCACAACAAGTATATGATGAATATGGATTAGAGATATTGTCTATATCAAGCGTGTATATTAGTATAAGTTAAATTGAATTTATCCGTAAACCAGATTCAGAAATGTATCATTAGAAATGTTTTACAGATACTAATACTAGTTATGGGCAGATTCACAATTTTATATGTTAAAAAATGTAATTCCCAAAAATTCTTTTATTAAAAAAATGGTCGGGATTTTATATTAGACAAATCACTTTACCTAAAAATATACATAAGTTCTTCGTAAAGTTAAAATTGCTTTAAAAACTCAAAACATTGAAAAAAAAATCATTGGCATACATCGTGAATGAAATAAATAACTGAATACAAACCAATATTTTATGAGTGTAGTTATAAGTCTTCCTTTTGTGGATAGTTTTTCGTGTAAGCAACCGCCATTTGCTTTTGACAAGCACATTTTTTGTACTCAAAGTGTTGATTACACAAAAAACTACCCACAAAAGGAGGACTTTGACTTGCAGTTTCCTGTTTATGGCAGGGAAAGCTGTACGTAAGCTTTTAATCGAGTTATTCCGCATGAGTGAACAACTAAAATAAAAATATGAACAGTAATATACAATTAAAGTTTCTGGTTTCACGTCATGTAAATTTCTCGAGAATTCTCGAGCAGAAACCCTATATACAAGGAAGTTAAGTTGGGGTGTCAGTTATTGACCTGCTTGGTAATATATTTGCATTCCTGTGAGTTGCAAAATAAAATTAGTGTTACTATGTCATTGCTAAATTTTCACATTGAAATATTTTTCTATGAGAGAAACAAAAGAATTTTTATGATCAACTTTTTTAATACAATATCAGTAAAATAGGTCAGGTTGACTGCTTATTAGTTATTTTATTTGTGAAGAATGAACTGGGCTACAATTTACTCTTCTGTTTTTATTGCTGCAAACAATGGTAAGACAATTTAATTTTTTTCTCAAACAATAAAAACAAAAATTTGAAAAATGTATCAACGAACTGTTTGCAAAATATAAGACAAATTGTTTATTAGTGGCAGAACTCATAATTTAATATTCAATGTCAATTCAATTCCTTGTATTAAGCCGAGGGATGATGATTTCTCTGGAAGAATTTCTCTGACAGTAATAAACCGAATAAAAAATTAGATAAATTAGTTGGTGAAAACTTTAAGGAATCGTCGAAAAATTCACTTGCCCGTTTAATGATTATCAATTCCTACTATTTGAATGTATTTTAGCAGCCATTTAGTGCATAAAATGGTGCCCATTAAATCCTTTCAGTAAATACATTTTTTCTTGGAGTAATTAGTAAAGAAGTTTTCGACAGTTTTATCTTATTTTACATACTTTTCAAAACTATGGGGGGTATAAGCAAGAAGTGTATAATTTATAATTCAAGCTTCTCGAAACCTTATTATATTCCTTGTATAATTGATTCCTCTTTTAGTAAGTACTTATAAAATTTTTAAACATTTCAGTTAAATGTTAGAACAGGGCTGATCAGTCAGCCCTAATGCATGTACAATTAATAAATAAGATGCATTTATGATTGCCGTGGTATTTAAATGAATTTACTAAAGCTGAAAATTGTGATACAGGTTGTATATTTAATATAAATAACAGTTATAGCAGTCAGTCAGTTAAATGTGAAAACAGAGTTGGTCAGTCAGGGCTAATGTATGTTCAATAAATAAATTAGATGACGTATATTCTCATTTATTTTAAATCATCCAAATCTGTTTTGTATTTTCTCAATAAATGGAAAAATTCTTAACAAGTCTATAACCTCTATATTTTCTTGTTTCGATATTTATCTCAACATGTCGTTATAAAAAAAACTTTTTATTTTCCCTAAAAACAATAATATACATTTAAATAATACTTTTTAAATCCATCGTTAATTCACTTGATACTTGACATTTGAACAAAAAAATAAAGAAAAGAAAATCCTTTGTATTGTCATTTTTTATTATCTTATTTCACAAAGGCTTCTTGTATTATTTTTTTCTTTTTTTTTTTACGAGAAAAATTAAATTTAAATAATAATAATAATGATGTTCATTGCTTGCGTTGTATGCTACATATATTCTTAAGTAGTTACAATTACCTTCGTTTTGGATAAAAAAACAAAATCGAAAAAAATGGAAATGTCAACAATGGTTAAAAAGAAACTACTTAAAAGTTTTTATTATTATTGTTGTGCGATAAAATAAAGTATAATTCATTTTGTCTGTTTGTAACGAATCTACCGAGTATTCGAAAATTGTTACCATGCATGTAGCGTTGTTTTTTAGTTATAATTTCCAAAAAAGAAGTATGTACAAATAATGACAATTACCAAGGTGTTGAATGAAAATTTTGGAATCTCTATCTCTATATAGTGTAAATGCGAAAGTAAGAATGTTTGTTTGTTTGCTACGCTTTCACGCAAAAACTAGGGAATGGTTTTTAATGAAACTGTACAGCAATATAGCTCATTCTTCAGAATAACACATGAGCTATAATTTATAAAAATATATTAAAAAATAAATTAATTAATCAAATTTAATCTGACATTTACTAATTTAAATTTTTACAGAAATCTGTAATTTATGTTCAAAATGATGAATATAGATCTCCTCCATTTCCATGGAGGAGATCTATCATTTTAAACCATAAATTTAAGTATTCTGTAAAAATTTAAAATACTAATGTCAAACCATTCATGGCCAACTTTTCTGATATACTCAATGAATTATGACTATTTTACATTAAAAAAAATTGAAAACTGTGCACATTAAGAGAGGTGAAGGCTATAAAGCGGTGTTATTTACTTTTAAGCCCAGTGAAACGGGCAGGTATCAGGCTAGTGATAAATAAAATTTACAAAATTAAAAAAACCCCCGACAAACTTTTCGGGTATGGAACCCTAAAATAGCAATTGAACCATATCTACAGACAGGCAGACAGGCAAGCGGAAATGGATTAATTAGGTGATTTTATGAACACCTATATCAAAATCATGTTCCTAGTATCAAAATTTTTAAGCGTTACAAACTTGGGACTAAACTTAGTATACCTTGGAATATTTCATATACATGGTATAAAAATAATGGCATAGGCTTGCCTGAAAAAAACCGTACATGGAAAAAATTGAAAATAAATTAATCTAACTAAAAATAGCCAAGAATACTTTTCGATAGAAAAACTATGATAGAAGTTCTTAAAAATTAATAAAATTACATTTAAAAAAATGTCTTATCTGGTTATCAAAACTCCAGAATACTATCGGGGTACATATGTAACCCAGAGAATAGAGTTCGACTATTTTTCAATGATGTTCACCATTTAAATCTTCAGTTCTCCTCTGTTCATCAGACACACCGGCAAAGTTTTATGCAAATATTCGTATATATTTGTACTACCGGCTTAAGACGAAGTCTTCAATTGTTAACATAGACTTCCAAAAAATCATATATTAATTAATTAAATATTCTCGGAATAAAATTTTCAATAAATATACAATTATCGAAAATAATTGAAAAAACAATAAGTAATTAACAAAAATTTGTAAAATTAATAATAATAGGTGCAAATAGAAATAATTTGTATGAAAATATTATAATAATTCCAATCACTTTATTCAACTATAAACTCATAATTGCTATTTATTATGAAAATAATTATGGATGGATATTCTCATTAATATTTATTTATTGTAAATGTTTTGTGTTTATATAAATAACAATTAGTATTAGTGCATTGTGTAATATGAGGGCTATTGTCATTAAAATATGGTTAATGTTTTAATTGATTATATTCAAAGATTAATCTATTTCGAAGCTCTTTCTACATGGATTAAATATGTAACCCAGAAATACGTTTTAACATGCATTGTTTTTTGATTGAATCTTCTTTACAAATAACTTTTTATAGCAAGACTTGGCACATGATAAGTTTCGATGGACAGAGTTTACCTTATCGTTTAATTCACCTCAAATTCTGACCACACATTCTTCATACTTCTCGTTCTTATACTATTTCATAAATTTCGAGTGAAAATATTTCAAATATGCCTTAATTGGACTAAAAACCTTTCAGCTATGATAGCAAAAACCTTTTAAATAAAGTCAATCTCTTGGATGCTTTAAAGTAAAAATTGTGAGAATGGTAATATGAAAATAATTTAATAAATATTATTACCCTCCTAAAAAGCGTGTTGAGTTAAACAATTTATGAATACTAAAATTTTGAATATTATATATGTTTGTATGGGCTTTGGTTGAAAATTTTTGTGTGCTTTTAGCAATTCCAGTGGATAGAAAATAAATGTTATCAAATTATTAGAGTAGAATGCTTGCTTCAATTACTTACAGGGCCAGAGTAACTATGTTAGGGCCCCTAGGCAGTACAATTCTCGGGTTCCCTTTTCAGACGTTTGAAAATCATTAGCTCTTTTCAAGTTTAAGAAGTTTAAAATTAAAATCATTTCTTAAAAGACGAAGAAAAACATAAATTGTTATGTAGTCAACATTTTAGTCATGCAATAAAAGATAACATGATGAAAAAAAATTACTCCTCTCTTATAATAAAAGAATTTTTTGAACCAAAACAATCAACAAGAAAATTATACAAAATAGTATAATCGTTAAAAATGGATTGAGTAATAACCATTAGAAATATAAGCCAGAAATTCATAATATTATTACACTTACGTTTTTCTAATTATCGAATGCTTGCGATTCAAAAAATGTAAAATTCTGCTAAATTCCGTGGGCAAATTTTACATAAATTTTTACTCAATGTATTTTCTTTGAAATAAAGTGTATCATTTTTTTATGGTCCATATTGTAAAAATTGGAAGGCATTCATTTTAAGTGAGAAAATGTTTGTTTATTAATAAATAATCATAAATAATTACATAACAAATCATTTGTAAACAATATAATGATGTTAGCCAATTATTAATTTGTGTAATTATTAAATATATAAATACCAATCTATTTGTTATTAATAATGAATGCATTTGACAATATAAGTTTAAAACTTACATTTGCATTCGTATGGGAGTACGGATTTATAGTCTAAATGCAATCAGTTGCTCTGTACAACTTAAAACGAACTATTTCTAGGGTAATAATGAACGTTCAACATTTTTATTAGGTCGAGTGCTTTAAAAGAAACCCAACATATATTTAGCGAAACCCCAGTAAATAAAATCTATTCAAATATTAGGATAATACGACGTTAAAAAGAAAAAATTGGAACCTTCCTGAAACCTTCCTTTTAGTTGGATATACACAAAGATTGCTTTTTTCTTTGTAGCGAAACCTTGCATAGAAATATAAAAAATCGGACATATAAGCGTTCTATTAACGTTGAATTATTTACAAAAATTTTATCCCTACCGATATACACAAACATAAAATAAGAATATCACTATATATAACTTTCGGCTTTGTACTTTCACTTTATTTTTAAACTTCTTTTAAAATATAAACATTAATTTTAATTCACTATCTAGAAATTTTATATGTCCATTAAACATTTTTTTTCCAAAAAGTTTATGTTTAATAAATACATAGCAAGGAAATTATTTAAAAGATCAAAAATAAAAAGCAAGAAAGAAAGTTGATATTTATCGTGCATTAAAAGTTCTTTTTTTTGTAATTTGTAAACTATATTTAATAATAATAGAACATGGCTATATAGCAGATTTGCTGAAGCCAGTTTTAAAAAAGAAAAAAAAAATAGAACAAACTAATTTTAAATAAATGTATATTTACAACACGTTAGCGGTATATTTAAAAAAAAGATAGTCATTAGGACTGTCGACGGTAGTGAAAACTTAAAACCTTGGAGTAACTATCTTTTTAAAATTTTTTAAATTAAATATAGTGTGAATAATTAACATTTCATAATTTGTGAGTTTAAATTATTAAGGTGTGTTTAAATAACTATTATAATAATTATTACAAATCACAAGTATCACCATCTTTGAACAGTAATCAGAAGTTACCAAAGATCAAAATTACTTCATTAATAATTGTAAAGCTTTAATTATCCATAATTTCTTTATAAATTTGGAGTGTATTCTACATATATTAAACAATACAAAAATTTTTTTTTTAAATTGCGCAGAATTTTTAAATTAAATGTATCTCATCGTCACAAAATTTGCACGGTTTTTATCATTCTAATTGATATTACTATAACAGTACATATCATTAAGAATAGTAAAACCTGTGCAAATTTTGTGATGCAGAGTATACAATTATCTCTTCAATTATAAACTTTCTATGAACAATTGAACGGATACAAAATTAATTTGGTTGGTTCTGTCTTGATGAAAATTTTAGTCTAATAAGTAAAAAGTCTAATAAGTTTAAGTAGCATTGTTTTTTTTTCTGAATATGTAAGGAAGGGTATTGTAACGATTGGTAATTCTTATTTCTTTTTGATCTTATGCAAAATCAATGAGATCCATGGTTTTCATCTTTCATATATTACCTTAGTTACACTTACAGCCTTCAGAAAGTGAACAAGACATTATTCAAGTTGTTTTCATTTCTCTCCATATTTCAGCAATCAAATATAAGAGAAACCTCTTACAATATCATTGTTTATAATAATATGGAATCGATAAGAAGGAAAGCTTCCCAAACCTTTTCATGGTAAAACTATAATAACGTAATAATACACGGCATATCAGAATTTTTTTTTTAAATTTACGAGCTTTTGAGCTTAAAATGTTGAGAAGAAACCGATGGACAGTTTTAGAATTTAAGTGTACCTACATTTAAATGCTTCGTATATAATAATATTTTTTCTTTTTATTAAGAACGTGAAATAAAAATGTTTTAATAAAATAAAAATGTAAAGGTTTTGACGACTATATAAATTGAAATAAATTACTTCATCATCATGACGAATAAGAGAAATTGAAGGAGCATTAAATAGGTCTCAGTGGTGAATTTGTCAACAGCAGAGTCATGTACTAATGTTATATGATAAGATACATACACACAAACATATACTACTTATACATAAACGTCATTTTTACATTATCATTTCATTGCCATTTGCATGTCCGATGTAAAATCCCTCTTGCCCAAAAGTGTCTTTACAAACTTACGAAGTTCAATTACATCGGATGTGTTTTCATAGAAACTGCTAAATGTCTATATATTTTATATGGAAACGCACTTGTTATTTATCTAAAATGCGCTACCTGCAAGTGTAACTTTACTGTTTGATTTCGATAATCCTTAGAGATAAACTAACAACTAAAATTTACATAGGTGTGAGGATAATACTAGACAAATTTGGTCGTTCCTTTTTCCCGAAAATCTATCCGATACTATTCCCTAATCGCCTGTGGAAATTTACAAATAATTAAAAATATATTTGTAATTAATCTGTGCCAAATTTACTATTTTCCCCGAAATTAAAAGATCGAAGTTTAAAATTTTGTCTGTATATTTGTGTTTCTGTCTGTGACATTGTAGCTCCTACACGAATGAACCGATTTTGATTTTTTTTTAAAGGAAATTTGATCAAGAGCGTTCTTAGCTATGTTGTAGTTGCAAGTTTAGAGTTTCGTACCCAATAACAACTAGATGATCTTAACGATTATTCTAACGGATAAGCAAATTTACCTGAAGCACCGCACAAAAAATCAAAATCGGTTCATCTATTTAGAATAAAGACAAACAAATCGATCAGATCTGATTTTATATTGGGAGTTTCTACAAATTTTTAATTTAATATTATGAAAAGCGTATCGAAAAAAACCAATAGAAAAGTGATGTTCTGAAATATACAGCTGATGTGATTGTTCTTTTTTTTCCACGAGTTTCACAAGAAAACATGTTAACCACACAATTGCAGTGACATTTTATACTGAAGTTATTATAAAATTTATCTTTTTGTATGAGTATAGAGGTATGTAAGTTCGGTTCGTTGAGCGCGCCAAGGTAGTAAAAGAAATAACTAAGGCAGATTTTATATTTAAATAAAATTTAGAAATGTAAATCCCTCAATTTATTTTTAACGTATTTTTTTAATCTTAAATACTGAATGTCCTAAAATGAAGCAATCCTGATAATAACATTGACGACCAATAAATGAAAGTGAGAAAGTGATTGCAAACGTCATTACTTATGCGGATAGTGCGGCAGCACACAATATTCAAATACTAAAACGACTAAATTAAAGGTTTTTCTAACGGAAAGAAGAGCATGATCGAAAACCGAAGCATGCGAATTAACGTTATGTAGCATTCCTGAACTTAATGGACATCTATAAAATTATTTAGAAAAATATAAGATGAATTAGTAGGATCGGGAGAATTACCCCATAGCCCAGACTCTATGATCTTAGGATGTTAACTATGGTTAAAGTTATACTTGATTTTGAAGTACTGTGATTAAACCCATTACTTTATCGATTTGAAATTTGGATATATTATAGATTTTCATATTCTACCAGCCCTTGATACTTTTGTTTTTCAAAAATCCGGTTTATTTTCTCAATTTTCATTTTTTGCACCCAAGTACAGTGGATAAGAAAAATTTCTATAGTCCCAGGGTAGGTAAGATAAACCCTCCCATTAAAATTTTGCAATTTACCCATAGATAGAATATGAATACCTATAACATATCCAAATTTCAAATCGATAGAGTAAAGGATATAATAATCCCATGCAGTGCTTGAAATTCAATTGTAACTTTAACCGTTCTTATCTGGAAAACCGCTTTTCTTCATAAGTTTCACGCCAATAAAAGAAAATTTGTACATAACAGTCATAAATTTTATGCTTTTTCGAATTATGTGTTTCGCATGTGCTACAATCTTTCATTTATAATAACTTTAACCAGTATTTGTAGGATCTTTCAAATACTTTTATTTTAGTTCTTGTTATACGTGTTTCTAGCTTCTTTAAAAATGAGACTCGTGCATAGGTAAGCAGCTTGAATTGAAGTTTGCAAGTGTGGAAAGGATTGAAAATGTCATCTAGTTCAAGTTCTGGCAAACATGGCAGAGATGGCAGAGAGTGATAGCGAACTTGAATAAGTTTCAACGACTTAAATGAAATGTTTTTGATGATATTCAATTTGACATCTTCACAAATTTCAATTTGAACTGATTATATTTATTAAGAAAGAAAACTAGCAAACTTTGACACATATTGTATGCTTTAAAGATTCGAGAGCGGAGTGATCTATATAATCTCTTAAACTGATATTATTAAGAATTTATATATTTGAGAGATCAGATTACATTTGATATTCTCAACGATAATTCACTAGTATTGTTAAAAAAGAAAAAGAACATTTTTCTGTACTCTATAGAAAGTTCACTAAACGTATATTTCTTATATGATATTTATTATTGATGCATTAGTTCTGCATAGTGCGGCATAAATGTTGGTGCAATATTATTGAAGGTTGTATGAGCACCATGTCAATTTTGAATAAAAAGCTTGATTCCTTTTTCATATGAAGTTGGGCTAGGTTGACCTAAATAAATTCTGAAAATTTTAGGGGAGTTGTCCGATTATTTAAATAAATAACAGATTTCAAAAGTAGACATATTTAACATTGGTTTTATGGCAAAACGGTAGATGGATGATATGTCTTCATAGATTTCTCCAAAACTAGTGGTTGGAATTTAAAAAACAAAAAAAATATTTAAATTTAAGTTAAAACCTTAATAAATCATTGAAAAAACAAAAACCGTAGTGCCCGATTAATTAAGGATGTATGAGCACGGTAGTGTAAACATAAATTTAAAAAAAATATATTTTCAATTTTGATGGTGAATTATGTTATAACTTGATAATATGAGACAAAAAGTAAGAGTAAATTTGTTGGATATCTGGAATAATTTTAATATCTGGAGTAAAATATCGAAAATTTTGTTTAATTATGTAGCTTTCGTTATTTCGAAAACCAAGGCGCATATCGAAAAATTTTATTCTTATTTTTCGTCTACATTCATGAAATTATAACAAATACACAAATTATTTCAACCTTAAATCTGAAATTACCTTGGTGCTCGTTCTACCTTAAAAGATACAGAAAACTTGAATAATCTAATCTCTAAGATTTTTTTAAAGCTTGTTTCTATGGTTTCATTTATTCTGATTTTCTAAAGAGCAATACGTTGAATTTAACCAATATTTGTTTGAGTACAATGCGTTTGTAAATATTTTCTTAATAAATAAGCCTTCAGGAGCCGTCGGAATAATATTAAATTAAAAATTTAAGAAAACCCATGAAATAACAACAACAAAATTTTGTAACAGTAAAAACTAAAAAACAAAATATTTCGATATACAAAGAAGGTGAAGGTGTGTGTGATAATTCACTGCTCCAATAATCTCAAATACTGCCTGAACTTACGTACAAATTTTCAACGCTTTATTTAAATTTTGAGGAATTTTTAATATGATTTAAAGCGTCGAAAAAATCCGTCCAAAGTCTTTAAAAAACTAAATACTTTTTCGTGAATTATAATCGGTTTAATTCTTTGGGAGCTAGGATGCCACAGACAGACATACAAACATATAATTCTGGTCCGGAGTTAGAAATAGATTTAATTGCATTTTGGAAACGACTTGTAAGCAGTACAAATTAATTTAAATAAAATTCGATAAATGTTAACCACCAACCAAACAAATGTTTGCTATCGATTTAATTTTTAAATATTGGTAAATACGTACGTTTAACCAAAATGTAAACAATCTTTTTAAAGCCTTGAAAAATTGAGGTCGAACATTGGCAAATAAAAAATTTTAAAATAAAATACACTTACCAAGAAAACAAACACTCATTAACTTTCACGGACAGAGACAACGTTATTCAATTCTAATAAGTGAACTACAAATTCTAATTGGTAAGAGGTAGAAAAAACTTAATAATTAACTGAAATAGAAAGTTGTTTCTCAAAAAATGTTTTAGGTAACGTAGTTGATCTGGTTAAATGAAGAAATGTTAAATTTTTATTCATCTCAAAATATAAACTGCTTTGGATATCCTGAATGTGTCTAGAAAATAAAGCCAGTTGTAGCTTACCTTAAATACATTTAAAAAAAAAAAAGGGAGGCGTACACCGTCTATGTTTCCATTTTTATATTAGAATGATTGTTTTTCTTTTCTTTTTTTGTATTATTAACATTGCCACCACTATGATTGTTATTATTATTTATTTTTATTATTACTATTATTATTATTATTATTTAGTTTTTCATTTTGATTGAAGCAAGTTTTATTTTCTTTTTCTATTTATTGTATAAATTTTTTTGATTTTTTATGTCAAATAAAGAATAAATACATGTGATAAAAATTTTTAGAAAACTAACTAGGATCCTCAAACTCTTATAACGTTCTGGTACTTTGCTAATACCTCGTATACCATACATACATAGGATATAAAAATGAATGCTATTTTTTAATTAAACAAATATTTTATTAATAAAATACTAGAAGAGAATTTAATTTCCATGTTGATATGACAATTTTGTTTTGTTCAAATACACACATCTTTACGAACTGTCTATGGGTTAAGTTATCGTCTCGTAGTCGTTCGTTAATAAAACTGAATCAAAACGTGACGTAGATGATTATAAATTCCATTAAGATTCTTATTGTTTAGTTCTAAATATGAAATATGTAAATCTACAATTCAATATTTAATATATTCGTATTATTATTTAACAACAATATAAGACAAAAGAGCGAATAACATAAATGGTTTTCATGTTGGATCATATACTACTTTATTGAAAAGGTATTCATTTTGGTATACCAACTCCTTATTAAACTCAATGGCTTTAAGATGTCTCTAAACTTGAACATAATATGTTTCGAATTAGGTTAAGTTTACGTATTTCCGAATACTAAGCTAGGTGAATGATGATTACATAAACTATATCACATAAGCAACGGGTCAGTCGAAGAACCTTCCAGAGGTGCATTTAAAAAAAAAGTTTTAAGATTTAAAATTGCGATGGTAGGTGCCCCGAAGATCAATTTAAAAATTTTAATGAAAAAACCAATGCACAAATAGTATGTACAAATGGTTTAATCTTTCGATTAAACAAAATAGCATGACTTTTAAGGTGGTACATAGCAATGGGGAGGTTCATTGAAACATTACTTAAGATAAAAAAACAGATATTTTTACTACATAGTTAAAAGAGTTCACTAAAAGTGTAACTTATAACTTTTGATCTAGAGGGTGAACAAAGTTTAATCCCAAGTCATAGGTACTATACGTCCAAATTTAGAGATTTCGTCCTTTTTTTCCTCGTTTATTGGAGTATAAGTTTTATATTTCAGTTAAGTGTTAAGTTTTATAGTTTTAGTTAAAATCAATCAAAGATGATTTTCTTAAGTAAACAAAAATATAAGAATGAAGTAAACCGGTATATAGGTACTTAAATTTACCTAAAGCTATTCTGTGATAAATATTGATAAATAATTTATTTTCAATAAAATATATATTCTATCTAGTTTCATAACTCTACAAAAATAAGTTAAATTATTAATGAAGATATTGTATACATAGCCGTGACCTATTGAATTTTTAACGGGCTTTATTTAGCGTTAGAGTATTTTTTGTTTACATTTCAGAATTATCAAGAGAATATAACAAAAAAAAATTCATGAATAGAGTCGTTAAAACAGTATAATATAATGACACATTTACAGACTGCATGTGTGACAACAAATTTTAGGTTTATATAACGATGCTCTTGAGTTTAATTTTTGGTAAATAGAAAAAGCATATCATGACAAGCTTTTTTTTTACATCGAACACTTTAAATGATATTTACAAAAAAAGTACAAATATACACGTTCTACCATACACGTGTCTAAAGGTAATAAAATAATTTAAATATTAATATTTAATATACAACAAAAAATAACATTGTGAGCTTCTACCTCTATGTAAAAAGTAAAAATCTGGAGTGTGGCTACACTTGACTTTACCATAAACACATCCTTTTTGAAAAAAGTATTACAATAAGTTAAAAAAATTGAATGTTTAAATTAGTTAGAAAAAATTTAGTTCCTGTGTACATTTCGGTTCGCACCCTAAATTTATTTTAATAATCATAAGACATCTGAAGTTTCGCATCCATGGTGGTAATTCTTAGCCATCGTCACATAATGCAAATTTTTGTAAAATAATTATATATGTTGATTAAGGAGATTAAGAGCATTATTGTTTTTGAGCAAAAGGGAAAGACGAGGAGGAAAAGTTTCCACAAAACCATTAAGAATAAAATATTTTATAAAAACAAACAACTTTTGTTTGAAAGTTTTTTAATACAATCAATAAAATTAAGTGCTAAAATTAGACGAAAATAATTTGCGTTAAGTAAAGATAAGAATTACTATAATGGATACGATATTTCAAACGTCTTATGAAGATCAAATGAATTATATTACCAACATTCAAAAGTTATGACTTGTAGCGTGTTCAAAAAATAAGTGTCAAGTAAGTGCTAAGTGTAGAGATATAAATAAGACCTTAAAACATGAAGAAGTTAATTCATATACTCTGAATCTATATTTTTCAGGATGATTACATCTTACCTCTAAAAGAGAAAAGTTGATCGGTGGTTCTAAAAACATGAACTATTGAGAATATCCCGAAATTTATCTATTGTATCATCCATTCGGTAGCCAAATGGGTAAGACCGATGATCTGCTATTTCAAAGATAAAACTCTGAGCTTGGCTTGGGTATACTTTTCTTAGTATTTGTTAAAAAGATGGTGAATGTTTCTACTGTTAGAGTTGTTTATTATGTAAATCGTTATTTTTAAAAAACTTCTGTTTACGAAAGTTGTTGATAAGATATTTAAGTTTTTATTCCTTAGTAGATTTTTGATTGTGTTTTAATTTTCCGGTAAAATTTGTTTGATTTTATCCTGATCAATGTGCAATTTCCCAAAAGAATGCACATTTTGTCTAGAGCTAAAGTTTTTAATCTGAAAAATAGTTTTCTGAAGATGAATGATTTTTTAAAACTTCCTGCAGCTTTCGTGAATAAAAAAAATTCAGTTTAGTTTTTCTCCTTCTTTGAGGAAAAAACTTTATATTCTGGAAAAAAGTAGCAATATCTATGTATATTATTATGTTTATTATTATTTTATGTTTATAGAGGTAAAAATAGTAAAAAATACATTTTTAATTGCGTGTTTAATGGTCATTTTTCTATCATGTACAACAAAATAGATAAATAAACGTCACATCGGAATTTCCAATTCTAGTTCGAAACTTTACGGCTAGCGGAATTATAATAATACTAGAGTCTTACACAGGTAAAATATATGTATGGTTTTCTATTATTTTAAATGTATTATATTTATAGTCGTAATTATTCAGAAAAGATAGCCGTAAAATATTTTATATTGACTATTTTTACAGAAATCTGTAATTTATGGTAATGTCAAATCACTACTTTTACAGAAATCTGTAATTTATGGTAATGTCAAATTAAATTAACTTTAATTTTTATTTTTTATTAATTTATCTTTATAAATTATATCTCATGTGTTATTCTGAAGTATGAGCTTTATTGCTGTACAGTTCCATTTAAAACCATTTGGTAGTTTTAGCGTGAAAGCGTAACAAACAAACAAACAAACAAACATGCTTACTTTCGCATTTATAATATATAGAGATAGAGATAGAGATAGAGATGGAGATAGAGATAAATAGAAATAGAGCTTAAATCCAACATTTTAATTTATTTATATTACCGGCTTTGATAATATTTCTACAATATATAATAATATACATATTATTAGGAATAAGTAATACTTTTAATGAGTAATTCTTTTTAAAAGTACATAATTTTTATGAATTTTATATGAACGCAATATTGTAATGGCGTTACAAATACACCATAACATAGGTAGTAATATTTCTTTTGTTTGATAATAAATAATTATGTTATTTTATAAATAAATGAAAGTATAATGAAAATTCATTATATTTTTTCGTATGACAATTTTACGACAGGGCAATCAAACGTTTTCATAACTAATTCAACTTATGGATACCTGTTGAAAAATCCACGATAGAGCATGATGCTTTAACACTATTTTTTTGATTACTTAAAGTTTTACTTTATTTCTATTCTAAAAGCCTCACAATTAATCTAAATGATATGATGACGCCTCGATCCAAAGGTCTTATTATATTATTGTATAAAACATTTCAAAGCTTTTGAGTCATACAACGAGTACGTGTGAATATGACGTTTTGGAGATCAATAGTTTATTGATAAATCGAATTAATTAAATTGTCATACTTTCAAATTGTTCTTAGAATCAGTAATATTAAAAAAAATGGGATTACATCTTGTTTAAACAATACACATCTCAAAACCAAAAGATGCTTATATTGTTTAATTTCGATTTTACAGGCTCAACTTACTAGCTTTGTTTACTATGCAAATTTAAAAAAATATGTTTTATAAAAATATAAATGTCATATTTTATTTATATCAACGAAAAATTTTAAATTTTGATGGGATCAATTCCACTTAGAACTTCAGTATTTCTGCAAATTTCACACATGCATACACACATACACGTACATATATTTTTGTATTGAATACCCTTCAAAGCATAAATAAATCACAATATTTTCGATTTTGGATTCTATCAGGAAATTAATAATTTAAAACTCACTCTTGTGTCCATGGAGCAAGAATGTAAGAAACATAAAAACCGTTTGAAATTTCAAGCTAATTTAATTTTTGTCCTCTAATGAATCCAAAACAGGAAACAATACAATTTATTTACAAGGAATATGAGATAGCGTGAATGACATTTTTCAATTAAATCAGGTTTACGAGTCACATGTCATATCCCGAGTCTCATCTTTCCCCAGTTTCCCTTATAGTCGCGTACCCAGTTTTCAATATTTTAACAAATAGTTCTAAAATAAGTATAAAATTACTTGAACTTTATAATAAAAGCTTTAAAAAAGTTTTTATTATTTTGCAGTAAAAATTGTGATAACATGATATTTATTTTATCATAAAACTGTGAATAATCATATTTACATTGTGAATTATTTATTTATGTATTTTTTTGGTTAATTAATACGACCGACTGCCATCGTTAAAAACTTTTGCCATCATTAAAAACTAAATAGTTTTATTAAAATAACAATAAAAGGTAATTACATTAAATAATTATAAGAATTTTTACCTTTATAATTATTAGTATACAGGATGTTTTACAGAAGTCATAAACGGCTTTTTTTAGGGAGAAAGTACTTAGAAAACTTTGTTTTTTGAAATAGAACTAAATGAAAAAATTGCGATTTATAATTTTTATTGAATTGAAATTTTATGTTTTTAATTCCTTGAAAAAAGGCACATACAAAAACGGGCGAAGTTAGTAATTTATGCTCTTAATACATTACGTAGCTTGTCACATTTAGTTTGAGACTAATGCGCAACTCAAAAAAATTTATGAAAAAATGTTTTTTTTTTTTTTCTTTTTATATAAATTGCAGTTGAGTAAGCAGTTTGCGGTTTTTCTGAACTAACCAGATATAATTTTGACCATTACTGGTAAGATATAGAGGCAAAGTTAAATTGGATAGTTGGTTTGAAAAATTTATAAGTCTAAAGTTTTTGCTCGAAACTTCTTTTCGAAAAACGAATAAATTCAGCAGAAATCTGGAGATAATATACATATTTTGTTTGGTTTATTGATAAAAAATATTCAAATTCAGTCATAAAAAATCTAGATAGCTTATTGAAATAAGACGCTAAATGACCTTAAACGTGAAGTTTAATATGAAAAAGTTCGTACCATAAGTTGCTTGTATAATAAGAATAATAAAAATAATTTTGTTCTTTTTATTTGTTCAAATGTATTCATTTTTCAAAAAGGTTACGAGTAAAAAGTGTGGGCTTTATAAGACGAACAACTTTTAAATTTCAATTATGTATCTCTTTCTTGCTATTTATGAGGAAAGTCTAGGTCAACCGCATAGTGCTCTTACCAATACAATTCATTATTGTCTACAATTTGTGTGTGTGCAAGATTTTTACAGGGCAAGTTACAGGTCAATCTCAAGTTAAATGAGGTAGCATGAGCATGTATATAAGAATGATGTGTGTATACATACGTTTAATTAAATTGTTCCATTATAAAGACGGAAAATTACTTGAACAAATCTTAATTTAAGTATTTACCCGGGGATTTTTAAAGGTGTGATTTTTGTCGAGCCGCAAAAAGGGTATTGTTTTGATTGGTATAAAGTGCAGGTGTCCGTTTAATTGTTTATGACCTGATTAAAAATAGCATTTTGTATGGTTATCGTGATTTATTAATTATTTCTTATTTTGCCACGCGTTTATGAAAGTTATGTATTATCGACACTATTTATATAGTTTTTAATTAAATTGTGTGCAAATTTACATAGTTAGTATCTACACAAATTTCTTTATAAAAAGATAGTCGATACTAGTAAATGTAATAGGGGCTATGAGAATTACTAAAAAAATTATGAAGAGTGTAGCTCCCTCACTAAGGTCATACTTCTTCCTTATTAAATATTTCTTTTTAAAAGATAATTTGTATTGAAATGGAATTTGTCTTTTTCAGTTTTTAAAAAAATGGAAAGTTGTCATCTCTAAAAGGCACAATCTTAGCATTTACTCAACGTATCTCAGTGTCACAAAAAATGCACATTTCACATACAGTATTATATGTAATTCGTGCATTTTTGGGACACTGAGTACACATCCCGATTTGCAATCTTCTAAACCGAAAAAATAATATACTTCGGTATAAAACGAAGGAACAAGGGCTGAGAAGTTGGACTATAAATTATCTTACACACAGTTTTTCTACTTTTACCTACGTGAAGCTGTCGCTGAAGTAGAAAGCTGTAGCTGAAGTAGAAAGCTGAAGAGTGATTATTTACGTGGGAAAATCTTGCCCCCAAATTGTAGAAATTTTACGATCTTTATAAAATCTCTAGTAAACAATTCAACATACCGCATTTCAAAAAAAGGATGCTCAAAGCGAAAGAAACATACATATCAGGGAGATTTATAAAAATCCATAAATTGTGTTTGACGATCACGATACAGTAAATAAGTCTATATTCTAAGCATAATATGACAAATTAAACGTGGATGTTTCCATCAAATACAGACCAAAAACCAGATGTGTGAAAAACGTAAAGGTGCATTAAAACACTGCGTGTCACCACCTATAAGCATTTTGAAATTCCTTTTTAGCAAAATGAACTTAGTTCATGTAATATTTTATCTGTTCTATCGATTGCGCATAAAGTCAACCACTGCTTGCTTCCGTCGGAAAGACGGCTGGTTATAGTTTATATAGTTTGAATGATGGATAAAAATACAGGAGAACTTTTTCTGTCATGCTGTACACACGTAACATAATATTGATATAATAATGTTACTGACCTGAATAGACTGCATTCAATTTTACTGTACAATACCTATTATACACCAGCAGAAGTAGCAGTGGTCGCATATAATAATAATAAATATCATACCGCAAGAGTTTGTTGCTATACTTACATTATTAATTCGTGACAATTTTCTAATGTGACATGTAGTTTTCTACTTATCAATAAAATAGCAACAACAAATGGGCTTTACTAAAAATAAATGTGGTACATTGTATAGGAATATAACTTTGTAAGTGTGGTATATAGGCACGATAAATACCGGTATTGCAGAGGTAATTACACATAAACAATAATATTGGCTTTTTATATTTTAAAAACATTAATATATAATTATCACACAGTATAATTTCTTTAAACCATAAACCCAAAACTGTTAGCATGCCAATTAAATTTTTCGCCATGTGACATATCTATATACCAAGTCAAGGAATCATTTAACCTTAAAAAACATAGCAGGTATGCCATTTGCCATCACTTATCCCTGCAAATTTCATTGGTTTTAATTATTGGTGCGGAGTCCTAATTTTTTTTGAAATAAAACACAGCTCATGTTACTCGCTGATAATATAGCTTTCTATAGGTGTTTCTATTCACCTCCTTATGTAAAATTTTCAAAAATCCTTCACCAGGACAGTGAAGCAGAGCATAGTGAATATCGAAATTTTAGTTTATATTCGGAATTTTGATATAAGACAAGAAGACTCTTTAGTTGAAGCAGGAAAAACTATGAGTGTGGCAGATAATTTTTCCAATTTTATTTTTGCATTTCAAAGGAAATACCAATCTTAATATATATATTTCTTGTGTGTGTCTGTATGTGACTGAACTCCTCCTAGACGGCTGGACCGATTTCGATGAAATTTTTTGTGTGAGTTCAAGGGGATTGGAGAATGGTTTAGATTTACCATTCGGTCCAGTACAACTGTTTTTGAGGGCTCCGTACCAAAAAAATGAAATTTCATTAAATGGTGGGAGCGCATATAAATCATATCACATTATGTATACTATGTGTACTATGTATTTTTAATAGTATTCAGGTATTGTCAATAGGCATTTATTAGAGCCATATGCGAGCGCAGCGAGCTCTACTATCAAAGGTCAGGCCAAAGGTCGAAGGTCAGGCCACTCCAATAAATAGGAGTTAAATTGGGGTTTAGCGGGATGGGTTTAGCGGACAGGCTAAACGTAGTATAGGTATTCATGAATTGGAGTTACGTTTTTACGGGACAACGTCCGTCGGGGCCGCTAGTACTTAAAGTGAATTTCTAACAGGTTAATTTTTGTATTTAAAATTTTTAACATAGTTACACTGTACCATGTAACTAATTAAGTAAATGAATTTTCTAAATTACATTTTACTCCTTTGTTTTGCTTTTTTTGTTGTTTATTATTATTTTTATACAATGCATTATTAATTAAATTAAATTTGATGAATAATAATAATAATTGTTATAACAATCTATTCACGCTATATTAATGCTCAAGCGAGTATAATCAACTTATGTATTATGCATTGGATTATGTATATAGACTCGAGTATTAAATTGAGGTTAAATGTTGTCAAATCTGTCAATATATCTATAATTATAATTATTTAAAGTGACCAATTACAACCTATTTGTGTTGACATTACGTATGTACAGGGTTTCGAAAGAGTTTGGGAGCGTTATGCTAATATTGGATTTAACTTTATTAAAGGTTTCACAATGGCACAAATTCAATATTTTAATTGCTAAAAAGCAAGTGATTAAGTAAGTCAAAAGCCCATAGTTTAAGTCAAAAGTAAAATATTCTATATTCTTAGTGAGTATAGAACCAACAACGTATTTCGAAGGTTAAAATTATTTTTATTGTTTTTAAAAGTGATTTATTTTGCATTAATCATTAAGTTTTTTACGGGTATTTGATGGAAAAGTTGTCTACGAACATTCTAAAACACACTTTCAAAATAAGAAAATACCATCAAATCAGAAGACATTTCCATTTTCAAAACAGTACCTCAATTACATGCAAATTTTGAACCCTCTAACTCAATGACAGAATGTAGAAATGTGAAAAGTAGCGACAAACATTATATATTCACATAAAAAATTTTGAAAGGGGGTTGTGAAGTCATTTAGATAAGGTTACTTTCCAAAGAATCTTCCACAAACTTCCACATGTTATTATAGAACTATCCCAATTAAAATTTTATTTCTCAAGCAGTAACAAGTGTGACATTTGTGAGAAAATGGCTGACATATAATATAGTGGGTATAATATTTTGATATTGAAAACGTGGATTTGAACATTAATATTGATTTTATAAATGAAATGGTGGAAAATGCATATTTTTAAACGAGTTCACCACTGCATATGCAGTTTATGGAAACTTGGGTTTTATTTTGTGTACATGACTTTTGGTCTGTCTTTTAAATATAATAGACGGCATGAGTTAATTTTTCAGCTTTTTAAAAATCAATCAATCTATTCATATTGAAAAGTTAGCATAATGGGAAAGTTTCTTTTGTGTAAGAAATATTACCAACCTGTTAATAGTTGGTATATCTATTATATTTTTACAAATGTTCATTCAACATGCAAATACCACTTAAAAATTCAATAATTTCTATAAATTATTCTTTGATTATACTTAATATTGTTGTCAAATATGAATTATGAGTTTTCAACAGGCTAACTGTATAATATTTTGTTGAATTTTAGTATAAAAAACAATATTTATCGACCAGTCAGCTGCCAGTGACATTGATTATATAATTTTTTTTCATAAAAATTTAGTAGCTACCTTATGCTTGTTGTAAAAATTAAATCCTTACGTCTTATTGCAAAATATCAATACTAGTTTGCAATTTCACAATAGTTTAAAAAACTTCAGAAAAGATAAATTTCGTCCAACTGAAAGTCTTGGGTGTGTTAGTGTTTGACTTCTGCTTGATTATCGTTAGCTTATTTATCGAATATGTTATTATATTTCCGTTAGTTTTATTATTTTTTTACCAGATATTCAATTAATTATCTTGTTATAAAAGTATAGATGTACCAAAGGAAATTATCTCAGTTTGATTTGAGTCAAACGTCCTTGAAGTAAATAAAAATGTTTCAAAAACATTTCAAATTTGTAAATTAACTCGGTTTTTCACAGACAGTTTGACTGAGAAGTTATAAATAATAAAATAATCAATTATTTTTATTCGCATTTTATTTTCCAAATAAAACACATTTCTGTTTATTAAGATTTTTTTTACTAGATTGTCAAGGAGTGGTTATCTTGTATGTTTGTTTATGAAATTCTTTATTACCTCGTATCTTTCAAACTTTCAAACAGCTGGATTGATTTCGCCATTAAGGTCCTTAGAGGTCCTAAAGATCGAAAAGGGTGTCAAACTAAAGGTAGTATAATAAGACGACATTTTAGTGCTGGGCCACTTTAAACAAGAAAAGAAAGAAACAAGTCCAGTAGTTTATATCATCCAGTATTTAGAATCCTGTTCATTTATCTTCAATTCTTTGTAATTTGCTGCATTTTCGAGATTCTTTAATGAATCTATGAGTTTTTCTTCGTTCTTGAACATTGATTCAGATGGTTATGTACGATTCCTTTGTTATTAATTCCACTCCCCCTAATAACGATATCTAACAGTATGTTAAATAATAGAATAGATAAAGAGCCTCCCTGATTTTTTCTTTTTTTGGTCTTCAGTCCACTTGGCGACTCTCGACCAGAATTTTTATTTTTTGATACCGGTAAGTGTCACTTTTACAAGTTTTATTAGTTTTACTGGAATTTGAATACATCGCCTCTTAAAGCTTGAACCTATTAATAGAGTCATTGGATGGCTTGAAATCGATGAACAAATTGTGAAGGGGGAAGGCCTTTGATCATAGCTGGCTGCTGTCTTTGATCAGCTTTATTATACAAATTTGGTCAATGGTTGATCTGTTTCTCCGTAAATAACAGCCTAAAATTTTTATTTATAAAACAATAAAAATTTTATAAAGGTCCGAGGTTTGTATCGAAATGAATTTTCGAAGCATAAATTTTATTTAGAATTTATTATAAAATTTTTTTATATAAATTATTGATTATTTACGTTAACAAACTTTTTGCAGTTGACAGACAACGAATACATTAATATAAATGTACTTGTATTAGTATATCACCCTAATTGTACAGTATGATCCAAAAGTGTTTAGCTTTTTTTTTAAGAGAAGTATCTTGAGAGGTATATAAATTAAAACAAAAATTGTTGTTTTACATTTTTTTGTATTTATTAACATCAATTATTATTTTAACATCAAAAATTGGCTAATGACTTTTTATTTTCATCCTCTTTAATGATTTGTACATTTAAATGTTATATTTTTGTTTAACGATGTTCCAGCATGGTATTTGCAGTTTCTATGTTAAAGCAATGGTACAATTTTTTTTTCGACAGAATTTAACGAAAAATTAAATTTAAGAATTTAATAATGCTTACTATTAATTCCCAAAGTTTCAGAAATTTTGACCGTTTAAAATGGGAAATAATTATGCCAACGTCCCAATTTCGATCAATTTACGTCAAAATTAATATCTCGAAAGTGAAAATTAATTTCTAAATTTTTTTTTTAGAATTGTATTGTATAAACATTTTTTTCTACTTTTTCTTCAATATATAATAATATCAGAAAAAATAGTTGGAGAGACCGGACATTTTACATGCTTTAAATGGGACATGACCCTCAAAATCGCGAACTTTGTCTTTATAAAACTTGCGATCTAAACGGTCAAAAATTATGAAATTTTAGGAATTCATAAATAAAGCTATTATAAACCCGAGAAAAAAAATTCGGCCAAATCTGTCGAAAAGTGATTTCATGCTGGTACTACCTTAATGATTTCATTTTTTATTTATTTTCACATATAAACCTTAAAATTGTAAAAAATCGCTGACTATAAAGAAAAATCATACTTTGTGTGTAAATTTCTGAGCCTCAGACTTCAACTGCTTGTATTTCAAAATCTTTAAAAATAAATCTTGTTTTCATCCTTTAAATGTGGGTTGTGGGGCTTTTCTAACACAATAAAGTCAAAATCTAGAACCTAGAGCCTAGAATTATAAACAATTGTAGTCAGATGCCCAGAAATTTACACATGAACGGAGTATGAACGAAGCCTACGACTGTTTAATTTATATCGGACTTGTTTGCCAAAATAAATCAAAAATGAAATTTAACTTTTAAATGTTCAATAAACGAAAGAAGATGATAATTAATGTCAACTTTTGATGTTTTGATGTTAAAGAAAGGACTGGCACTCTTTTTTAGTGTATAAATTAATTTGAAATATTAATAGTATTCTCAAGGAGATAGATAGGTGAATAGATTTTCTTGTAAATTTAATACGTCAATAGATTTTCTTGTAAACATAATTAACAACTAAAGGAACATCGATCCTACCGGCTGTGCGAAATATTTAGCTCATTTTTATTAAGGATTATGTTCAGCGTATAAAATCTGTCAGGTGAACTGCGTAAGCATGAAGGCTCATCATTTTGCTTGTTTGTTAATTTTACAGCTCTAATGAAATTACTCAAATTTCATTAAAAATAACATATAAAAACCTAAAATTTTATATATACACATTTGAAAATTTATAATTAAATTTTTATTTTAAATTAAATAAAATTCAAATAAATCTCTATATTTCCTATAACAAATTTAAAATAAAATAATAAATTATTTGAACCCCTTTTATTTTCCGAAAAATTTAAATAAAGAATATAAAACAATGCTATTCATATTTCCGAACTAAATATCATATTATGTTTGTGTTGATAATCCTCCTACCCATTTGTTCAGTTTGATTTTCTATTATTTTAAAATAAAGGTAAATTACCAAAAAAGTGAAAAATTTCCCAGAAAATTTAGAGGTTATTGAATTGAGTTTAATTACCCGTTTACTATCATTTAAGTTCATTTATCTCTTTGTGTCGGAAATATTATGAAACAACTTTCGGTATAACATAGTTTAATTTACTTCCAAATAGAAAAGTTAGTATACTTTATTACTATGTTTTACCCAATATGTGATAACAGTAAGTTTATAATCGAAAACCATCTACGATAAGTTTATAATCGAAAACTATCTACGATATACTTACTTACACAGAATAAGTTTTATCTCAGTGTACTGTTTCAGCATGTTGCAATCCATTATATTGATTTTGATACAAATCATTAAAGAAGACCTTTCACTGATCAGAAGTAAATTTTACAATTTTTTAATTAAGATTGGCGGTGAAAGGATCTCCTCAAATCAATAAAATAAGTATTTGACTTTATAAAATTAAAGTATAGCAAGAAAATATTGTCTTAAATCAAAGTATTTATTTGCTGCTTTAATACAAACATACAAACAAATCTTTGATGGCTCTTATCTTGGTTATTATTTGAAAGATTAATTTCTCTGCTGTTGTTTACATGAATGAACTTTTATTTAAGAAATTAGTTTTTTCAACGTGTTTTCCGTTTTTACATATAAACTGTTATTTAATATTTTCATTTGTTTGTACTTTCATTGTGATAAATATTTATTAAGATGTGATTTGTTTTGGTAACGCGGTGTCTATGTTTAATGAACTTATTCACGGGGGATATTTACATAGCTGATAATAAATTTTTACTCGGCGCATATCCATCATAATAGGGCTCAGGATTAAAGTTTTTTCTACAACTTCGGGTAAACATGTCACCTGAACAACGAATTCAGAAACGGTTCAATGATTTCGTTTCTCAGTGAAGTACTGAATGGAATTATTTAAAACGATTAAAGCATAATTCAAGATCATAGGTGTAATTAAAAATGACAAATGTCATGATGCTGATTACTTTGCTAGAAAAACGCTGAATCTAAAATTATATGAATTAAAGTAGGGCTTATAGATTCAACAGTTCAAGTTTACGAAATTTATAAAAAATAATTTATTTTTCCATCTTAGATTCCAACAATTTATTTTTTCAAAATCATCTGTCAAAATGCTGAGTCTGCATTAACTTTTTTCCTTAAAGCCTTTTTAAACTGAGCTAATTTAAAAGATCATGGCCAAATTTTTAGCTTTTTCGGGTTCGGAACCTTACACTCGTACTTGAAACATAGCTATAAACACTCTCCATTAAATTCTCTTTCAGACAGACAGACATAAAAACAGACAGACAGACACACATATCTCAGTGTCACAAAAAATGCACGGATTACATATAATACTATGTAATCCGTGTATTTTTTGTGACACTGAGATACATGGCGATCAAACAAATAACATCTCTTTTTTTAGTTCGGAGGTTAAAAAAGGCTTAATAAACAATTATGTAAATTGTTTTTTCCAGTGCATTTTTAAATTTGTAAGTAAATTATCGTTAGTTGAATAACGTAATACCAAATTCATAGAGTTATGAACAAATATAATCAAATATATGCACATAAATTGAAAAGAAAATACATTTGTAATGCACATATTTTTAACAATATACATATTTTACATTCAAGAGAATTGTTTAAAGACGAAGAAAATTTATACTTAGTAGCTTATATAAGAGAATAAATTGTTAAAGAACTGAAAAGAGTGAGTGAATTGTCTACAGAAATACATATTTTATTTAATTATATTACATTATCCATTCATGTTTAAACTAATACAACAATTCATACATTTAAATGTCTTTTTAGTTCAATCATCGTAGGATTTCATCTCTTACTTGCACTGTTGGCAGCATGTTCATTTTTATCAGCACAATCCAATAAAAATCATGTCTAACATGAGTCTCACACAAAAATTATGGTTCTTTTCAGACCAGAAAAACTTGGAAAATATGTAAAGAACGTGAAATTATATGTCCTTAAATATGATTTTTATGAAACAGTGGGGCTAGTTTTTTAATCTCTATATATTATAAAAGCGAAAGTAGGGATGTTTGTTTGTTTGTTTGTTACGCTTTCACGTTAAAACTAGCGAATGGTTTTTAATGAAACTGTGCAGAAATATAGCTCATACTTCAGAATAACACATGAGCTATATTTATAAAGATATATTTAAAAAAAAAATTAAAAAATTAAATTTAATCTGAAATTTACTATTTTAAGTTTTTACATAAATCTGTAATTTATGGTTCAAAATGATGGTTATAGATGGAGTAGATCTATTATCGCCATTTTGAATCATAAGAGCAATCTTCGTAATACTAATAAGTACGCCACATACATCACTGAAACTCTAATATAAGTAAAAATATTTTTCCATCGGTCAGTGTAACTTACACAATTTTATCAATTCTTTACATGTAAATGGTAAAGTTAAAAAAGAGCAATTAATTAAACTTGTTGTATTAGAAATTGTGAAAATAAGATACGAAATTGTATAAATAATATGTTTTATGTAAATTCAAATAACTATTATTTTAAATTTGTTAGAAAATATTATTAAATTTTCAATGTAACCCATAGTACATGTACTGTTTGATTGGACGTCATATAACGATTACAGTTCTTCCAACTTTTGGAATCGTTATATCTCAGAAACGGTTGCTGTTAGGAAAAGAAGCATTGATACATTTTTTAAATTTATTTATTTGATCTTCAATTTTTGTCTGAACTAATTTTATGATAAAATTTACCGATTCGCTGAAAACCACGAAAAACATGTATTTGTGACCTTTAATCCCGCGTAAATTTTTTTCCACATCTCGGATCGATGAGGACTTCTTAGATTTCATTTATGGTGGTGTTTTGATCTTATACTATCAAATTTCTGCCGGGAAAGAAAATTGTTCCATCGAATGTTTAAATTGACAGGGAAAGTAAACTGAGGTCACATAATAATAAGTTTCTATCCATCATCAACAACACACAACGCTACTCCCACAAACAAATTCAAACTCAATTAACAACCAATTTTCGACGAAGTGAAATCATTATCAACTAACTACTTCTTTTGTGAAACCCACATAGACTGGGTCAATACCATAATGTATATAATCATTTCAAATATAAAGATGTTTAACACATAAAAAATTATAATTATTCATAATTTTTTAAGATTAATTATGTGTTATTATTATGATAACGTAAATGAAATTAACATTTTTCTATACACACATAATAATTACTTAGGGTGGTTGATAACGTGGACTGTTTACAACACAAAGAATCTAGAATTGATTTGAACGTCTAGACTTTTTATTAAATAATTACCGTTCAACAACAACAACAAAAAATATGGAATGAACTGAAATTACCAAATAATGATAATGTGACGCACCTATACTCATTAACTGTAAAAACGTTACCAAAGTTAACATGTTTTTTTGTATAGTTAGTTTTTTTTTCAGAACAATTAGTGAGTTTGAACTTTGATACTTGACAGTATATATCACATTTTACCACCATTTAATGAGGTAAGATATTAATTAGCTTAATAATAACAATAAGAATAATATAATGGGGTTTAACCTCCGTTTTTCAGATATCCATCTATAGCAGAGGCCACCCACAAGCTTTTTTTTTTAATTACATCCACATATTCAATTAACTTTATGATGTGGGTGGGGTGTTACTTTGTTCTTGTCCAAGCGACGAAAGTGTGAGCAATTCACCGCCCCATGAATTATAATTATAATAGACTGAGCTGGTTCTGTAAGCTGGAGCTGAAGGGAGAGATATATTAACTTGCTTCATAGTAACATTTATTTGAAAACTTTTTAATTTTTTTCATAATTTAAATACGAATTTATTTGCTAAAGCATTTCAATATTCGATAGCTAAGTAGTTCTTGTCCTAGATCACAAAAACTCAGGAAGGAAAAAAGATATCGTACTGAGATTACTTTAGCATGTTCAAGACATAAAAAGTGATTCCATGGCTCATCATTCCAACGAACGTTATTTATTTACTCTCTGATGTGGATGCGTGTGCTTTTCTGAGTTGAATGTTACAAAAACTTTCTAAAACCAATTACCTCTAAATAATCGTAAGTCCGCGAAAATGAGCTATCACTTGACCCTATATTTATAAAAATATTTTACTTAAATATTTAAATATTTTTTTAAGTACTATGCAACTCGCTAATCACGTTTCAGCTCTTTATCTTGAAATGTTTAAAAGTAATTTGAGGGCCGCAGAACTTTTTCCGATTACTGTATAATTATAAAAATAATAGAAATAAATTATATGATATATTTACAACATTGCAGTAACCTTGTTGAATATATGTAATAACATATTTAAAGCAAGTGAAAACCAACAATTGACTCACTTAAGTAAAGAAAAATATCCACTCTAAAATAGCCACACACACACAACTGATTCCCATATCGTACTATAGAATTTGCAAATAATTTGCAACCTCACGGGTAAACAGTAATGTTTTCAAAAAATGTTTCAAACAAAAGTTGTTAATTTTTTTATAAGGAACATTTTTCAGACGGACAGACAACCGGAAATGAACTAAATTGGTGATTCTATGAACATCTATACCAAAATTTTGTTAGCATTAATATTTTTAAACGTTACAAACTTTGGACTAAACTTAATATACTTTGATAAATTTTATATATACATGGTATAAAAATATAAAAATAATCATTACTAAATTCATTTACCTGGAAAATGAAATTCCAATTAAAAAAAATTTAATGAATTTTTAATGGTATCAAAATAATAATATTGAGTAATTTATTTTTTTAATTTAGTTTATAATTATAGTAAATTCCTTTATTAAATAATGAATGATGTATGCAAATTGTCCGTAAATTAATTTTTAATTTTACCTGTCTATATACAAGTAATAATGATATTTATTCCATTTAATGGCATACACTGACTGTTATAAAGAAAAGTTTCAATAATTGTTGAAACCACATATGGAAAAAATAAATTTAATTTTTTATAGTTATTTAGATGATTGATAGTAAAAAATGAATTTAAGGACGAAGTTTGCCAAAATTTGCCTTATTAGAAATCAAACTTAAATAAAATGAGTCTGATGCGACCCTCGAGGTCCACACGAAAAACTTCCCAGTATAATAAAAAGTTATAAAAAGGTTTTGTTAACATTTATAGATCAAGTTTCGAACATGTCTTACAGATTATGTTGGAACGATCAGTATCTCCATAGATAAATGATGAGGTTTATTCACTTTTCAAACTCTGTTTACCTAGTTTTTTTCCAGTTTTTTTATTAACATTAAAAAACGGCTCAACTAATTCTGCTGAAAACTCTTTCAGTTATGCTCAGTCACGTGTATACACACACACACACACTCCGGCATCACATTGAAAAGGTTTGATTCGGATATTGCGGCATTAAAAATGAGGAAATATGTAAAACTGGAGATATTCAAAACGGCCCCCTTCCTCTGAGAAGTTAATAATCCAGGTATAGCTTTTTTCTCGACTGTCAAAAGTTTATAAATTTCTTGCATTACCTAGTATTTTCCTAACAGCTCGAAGGATTTCATCAATTATGATATTGTTATATTCGTTTTAAAAACTCAAGTGTCCTTAGATCTTTAAATTGAAATAGATTAAATTCTCTGTTAGCAGATGCTGAATAAATCGGCTGTAGCTGAAATTAATAGTATAATAAACTTAAAATTAATTATTTATAATTTATTTCACGTACACTCTGCGTCACAAAATCTGCACTAAGCAGATGTAAAAAAGGTGACAAACCTTTCTCTAAAATATATTTGTTTAATATAGGCTATTGTATCATAATTATATATTATTTGGTGACATACTTACCTGTGATAAATATGGATAATCAACTAGTACAGATTTTGTGACGCAGAGATATCTGATAAAAACAAATAAATAAATATATGTATATTGAAATTCTAACTAAAGAAAGTTTTTAGGGTAACATAATTTTTAATGGCATCATAATTATATTGAACATTTGTCTTTTAATTTTTTTTTTTTAAATTTAGTTTATAATTATTTTAAATTTTCTAATTAAATAATAAATGATATATCCATTCCCCTTTCAATTATTCATTTATATTTACAAATTTTTTAATATGATTATATACGTCAATGAAAAAATAATTCATTTTAGACGAAAAATTCAAACAAGCTAAAAATTTTTTTTAAATTATCTAAATATTGAACAAATTTTCATTTATTTATTTATTTATTTCTTTGTACGTATTTTTAATTATTATTATTATTTTATTTTCATTTTGTAAAATTATCTACGAACATTGATGTAAGGTAATATTTTTATGCTGAGTAATAAAATGACTTTAATAATTTAGGTATGTTAAATTAATTTGTACGTTAAAAATAAAACACATGGTACTAATTAATCGTTGAAATTGGATTCCTCGTTGAAATAAATAATGGAGTACAAAAAATAGATATTTTCCAAAAATAATTAAGAAAGAGATTGCATAGAATATTATTTTTATTTCCATTATATTTGGAAAATTCTAATTAAAATCAAATATATTATGGCGTAGGAGTGTTGATATTTTATCTTAACTTTTAAATAAAATATGAGATAATTATAATATGATAATGGTATTCTATTTTCTTTATTTTATTCAATATCAAATTCATTCCATTCATATTGGATATTATTATAAACATTTTTTGCAGTCAAATTGTGATAGACAAAACAGTAGGTAGTTACATAGTGCTCTATAATAGTATCTTTAAATATAATCTTTCAATTATACTGTACCCACCCGCTTCGCTGGGTTTAAAAGTAAAGATTGATAAAGGTTGCTCTCGCTTATCCCATTTCTTTAACACTTGAAATAATGGTAAGGATTGTTTTACACTGGTAAAATATATGTATGGTTTTCTATTTTTTTAAATGTATAATAGTCGTAATTATTCATTGAGTATATTAGAAAAGATGGCCGTGAAATATTTTATATTGACTATTTTTACAGATATCTGTAATTTATAGTAATATCAAATGACTACCTTTACAGAAATCTGTAATTTCTGAAATATGAGCTATATTGCTGTACAGTTTCATTAAAAACCATTCGCCAGTTTTAGCGTGAAAGCGTAACAAACAAACAAACAAACAAATATGCTTACTTTCGCATTTATAACATATAGTGATTAAATAAAGCATGTGATCGAGGAATCGACATTTTCATCAGCAGATTTTAAGTAAACACAAAATTCACAGAAGTCAAATAGTCTTTAGAATTCTTCAAACAGTTTCCAGTGAGATTTTTGATCAGGATACAGAGGTCTACAAAATCTTCGCTCACATCGTGAGCAAATTTAGTTCGGGGTTCTTTGCATATGAAAAAATATTTATATTTTTATGACGATATCTATCCACTATTAATATTTATGCAAACATATTTTCTATTTATATTTATTATGTAATAAACATCTCTTATCATATATTTTTTTTACGACTAATAACACATAAAATAGACATTTTTCGAGCATCACTACACCAACGATAATTTTACGTTTTTAATATTATCTCATTTCTTAATATTCTGTCACATAAATACTATATACAAAATATTTTTAAGTGTTGTTAAGTTCATCTTTTTCCTTGTTTTAAGATGTGTATATTCGTTAAAAAAAGTTTAAGTATGTACTAGAAATTTCTAATAAGGAAGCTGTTCAGCCGTTCGAATTGTAGAAAAGAAATACAATTTGTAATAATCATCAAATTTTCAATTGCTGAGCTTGGAAATAAAGATACCAAGAAGAAATTAAATCTATATAACAAATACTAAGAAATAAACAAAAAGCTTTGAATACACTACAAAGTAAAAAATATTATATAAGGATGAATTTTTGTTGGCTTCGAGTTGAGACTTTGTTATTGAAATAAATACCACGATACTCGAAATAAAATTGTATATTAAGAAATTCAAAATACAATTAAAAAACATACAACAGACTTATTTGTCGCTAAATATCGATATTTCGATTGCAACGCAATCATCATAAGTAGCAAAATTTATTCATATAACACATTAAAACATTTTACACAAAATTAAAAAAAAAGCAATTACTGTAACGATTTACAAAAATAAAAATACAAAAATTATCACAAATTTGAGGAACAAAATTTCTCAAGACGATCAAACTTTTTGTAAACATTTCACAATAAATTATTTAGTGGGTTTAACAAAATTCTCTTATCGACCTCAATTTATATCTAAAATTTGGTATCGTTTGTGAGATGGGTGTGTCCAAGTTCGCTATGACTGTCGATAATTGTTTAATAACTTGACCTTTAACAGTTTTCCATTTTATTAATTCAGAGTCAGGTATAGGACCTTTATCCCAGTTGAGAGTCTTATTGCCTGCCTTGTGGATTAAAATCCTTTCGTAAGCATCTAAACTTTTGTGATGTCTACCAGATTTAATTAACTTGCCAAGTAGAATTTTGTGTTCTGTATTTAGAACATGGTCCGCAATGCAAGATTTTTCGATTCGATGATTCTTCCCATCGCTTATATGTTCTTTTTCGCGGATTGACATCTGTCGCTTGGTCTGCCCAAATATATTTTTGGACAATTCGAGCAAGAAATTTCGTAGATACACGGTTTCTGTGCGTCCAGAATGTGTTGTAATTTCTGAGATGTAAAACCAACTGAAATTCCAGATTTGTTCAAAATTCTATCTATCTTGTTATTACAATGATGGTTAAATATAACTCAAGCCCCCTTATCCTTTTCGGAAACTTTCTCAAATGAGGTTGAATCCCTAGTTCTATTTTGTTGAGCATGCAATGTTTCAACAAACATTGCTAGTTGTAAAAAGTGGAAAATATTTTGTTTTGCATATTTCTTCTAGCTTTTACGGTTAAAAATGCTATAATTAAAAAAAATCGCAAATTTCTGGTTTTTTATATTTTCATTCGATTCCTACTTCTAGATAAAGCCAAAGACATTCAGTATTGAGCGAACTTTTTAAAAAATTGTATTACTCACATTTATTTGTTTTCCACTCAAAGTATATTTTTTAAGTGGAAGTATGTACGCATATCTACGTATAATGAGATTGTGTGGCATACTCACCAGATACAGGTTCTTTATTAATTAAATTATATTCGTCTCTTTTTTTCAAGTTTAAGATTGTTACTTAAAAACAAAATTAAAAATAAAATTATCAATGAAATGTATCACCAAGTATTTTATCCGCATACTGCTAACAATGTTTTAGTAGTAGCGTAAAAACTTTTTTAATTATATTGTCAGTGTATACATACAGAGGCAAGTATCGTTCCTACGATCAAAGTTTTTTTACATTTGTTGGTACGACCTTGAAGATTTTTTTTAGCGAATTTTCGAAGGAAATGGAGCTTTTGCTTTTGTACTGATGACTTCTAATATTCATCGATTCAACCTAAGAGATGTCAAAAATGACCATCGTTAAAATTTAAATATATATATATATATATATATATATATATATATATATATATATATATATATATATATATATATATATATATTTATATATATATATGCGGAAAAATCTGCATAAAAGACTGGGATTCACGACTGACCCTGTTTTTTATACGGTTTTTTGGACTTAATTATTGATTAAATACTACTTTAATAGTAATATCCTAGTCTACTATGCGATTATTTTTCTTAATTATTCATTAAATAGTACTTCAATAATTATTCAATACCTTATATTTATAAATATTGACCCAGTTTCAACGTACAAAAAAAAGTTTCACGGCATGAAGTCATCGAGGTACGATACTTTATCCTGTAACGTACCTATATAATAACGATGTACAAGGGCTGTATTTTACACAATTATGCTTCTGACTACTGTATAGAGGTTTTACAAGTAATTGAATATAAATAATAGTATCATAGACATAGTGACCACGTTTATTAAAGTTTGCGGTTGTTTTAAATGTAGAATGCTATTTTACATTTCTATTAAAGGTAATTACACAAAACAGGAAGTTTAGACTACGGTTTTCAAGATGCATGAATAAGGTTTTTCATAATTTAAATGTTTGTTTTTACGTAACAATTAGTGTAATTAAAAACCAACGTTAAAAAATAAACTATTAAAAGGCAGAAAATATTTTTAAATGAATGAAACGTATGTTTGAGTTTGAATGATAATTCTAAAAAAGTTTAAAACCTTACATTTCCAAGAGTGGAAAATTATAAAACGAAAAATACGCATCAACTCATTTCTAGGAGAAATATAAATATAGTTTTCAATTTCTTTATACGATGGCGTCTTATATATGAATTAACAGATACAAACTTTTGGTAACAGGTTCTTGCTCTGTGTCTTCTGTGCGAATACACTTCCAAGAAATGCTCATACTGAGCTACTGTACGAAGCAACCTTATATTTAGAAAGTGTGTTTCCAAAAGCCAGGTTGTAGGGAATTCAAGGGCTAAAAACTTTAGAACCTAACCAACTATTCTATAGTCGACAAACTCAACCAACCAACCAACTCGTAACTCCAAGATACTCCGGATCTATAAAATTTTTTACTACCGGTTGTAGAAGTACAAATAAATTAATTTTAGGAAATTGCTTTACTTAATTATATATACGTCAAACTTCGAAGCTTTTAAGAAGATATACAAACCAAACAACGATGTTGTTTATAAATTAAACGTTATAAATCCACTTTCATAGTATATTGAATAAATAAAAAAACTGAGTGCATTTTAGTATGAAATAATTGTGACAATCATTTCCTCGAATGGCATCATTTTAACGTAGAACAAAATAAAGTAAAACTGTTATTTTCCCAAAATTAATTATCCAAGAAACGCAGAAATATACCATCACTCTGAATGACTCAAAGTCATTACCTGCCAACTTCTGATTGAAGTTTCAATCAGTCGATGCAATATCTCGGAAGATAGGAGATGTGTGTGACTAATAATTCGAAATCAAGTTTATTCGAAGTCGGGACAAATTTTTGCGTTTCACGGATAATTTTAGGAAAGTTCACGGCAAATTTAGAATCTTTGGTCTTAGAATCTCGAAAGTGTAACAACAAAATACAGTGTGGTACGTAATTTTGTGTCACTAAAAGTCGCAGCAAATGTCTTCGTTTTATTTGTAGTAGAGTGCCACATATGGCTCCTTTTTGAAAATATCAAGTGGCCTCTGATCTTCAGTCTGAAGTTGGTAGGCCACGTAATTTTGAGTATCTCAAAAGTGAAAAATTGCTCCCTGTAAGGGATTACCATGTTAGAGTTTTTTACGCGAAATTTTAAACCAAGTAACAATCTCGTAAGATAGATCTCAAAGGTGACACAAAAAAGTGCTTTTTAAAATTAATCAATAAATTTTAAAAACATTTATTGAATGTTTAATTTTAATTATTTGAATTATTACGTTACACAACATCTTAATGATATTGTCAGAACTATTTAAACTTATCTATAATGATGGTAAAGTAATTAAAACTTAAATTTGCATTTTCCATAGTCAGTCACTATTCTCATATTCAATTTATTTACCAAAGCTAAGGTAAAAGCGAGTTAAGACGATAACTAAGTATATACCAACAGCATAAAATGTAAGAAAACGGTTGATCAAGAAGAAAACATTGCCTTTGTACAATACACAAAGAAATTTTAATGAATAAAACATGCTGTAGGTTTACAATCTTAATGGTGTACTGAGCAACTCTGAATTGATTCATTTGATTCTATTTCTTAAAGTAAGTCATTCTTTTAATTAATCAGTCTGATTTATCTCGAGAGTAAATTATAGTAATAATAATAGTCCAATCGATATCATCTACTACTCATTCGAAAGCTTTTATTTTTTAGTTTTTGAATACGATCCTAAAATTCTTTATTATTTATTTACTTCTTTGCTATCTTATATTTATCTAAAAACTTTGAAAGTGTGCACGGGGAGCAAAAACTACTTGCAAGAAAATCAATATATGAATTCGCATTCCAGTACGAGCTTTTGGAAAAAGATAAAAAATGGGATACTTATGAATTTTAACGTATTATGGTCCAGAATTATTATGATGAATACTTTAGAGGTATAAACTTTTTATTATTGGGTTCTACGTTTTAAATTAAAAATGCCACTAAAAGTTTACCCTGTTTGCAAAAAATGAGGGGTGAAAACCCACGATAATTTTACTAATAGTGAATGTAAAATTTTAATTGTGTTTTCTATCATCAAACTGCTTATTAAATTCGGTCTTTATAGATTTCTTAATAACATACATGAATAATGAATATAATATCCGTCGCGGAAATAGAAAGACATTCCTAGAACTGGTTATATCAATCATTAACTTAACGATGAAATATGTACAAGATTTATATATAAGTTTGTTTGTTTTTCACTTCGTTAAATATTTATTGAGCTTCCTGAAAATATATATCTTTATTAAACAATACCAACTTGAAGTGTTTTGGTAAACAGAAACACTGTCAATAAAACATGATCGTGATCAATGTCGTTTGATGTATTTTTTTTTCTTTTTTCGTTTGATATCGTTTTATGAAGATAACAATGACATTTCGTTTCTTGCACAAATAAATTTACTATTATACAGTATGGTTATAATTTAGATAATATGATTCTACTGCAAATGATTCCACAAAAGTTTTTTATAAACTTTGTTTGTTTTGTCAGTTCGATATAAATATTAATATTTGAAAATATTAAGGTACAATTACCAAGTGAAATTATAAGCAGAAAATCATTGATCATATTCGTACTTTGAGTAAATAGTTTGGAATTGAATTTAGCGTTCGTGTAATATAAGATTTGTTCTAGTTATAAATCTTTCATTAAGCTATTAATATGAATTTATCATTTATAAAATAATATTGCCTATTTTTTTTATATACTAGTATTATCTATTTTAAAATATAGACAATAAAATTACATAAATATCGTTCAAATTCATATTAATACTATAATGAAAATATTAATTAAAAAATTTAATAGAACACTCGAAACAAAATAACACCTGATTATCTTCAAAACGGTGGTTTCTATATTAAAATATATTTGGCAATTCGATAAGTTTTTAGAAATGAAAATGGTAAAGAATAAAAATTAATGGAGGTTTTTAAAAAATAAAATTTTACATTTATTTTTTTATTTGTAAGTAAGAATAAACGGCTGTTAATACTACCACTTAAAAATACAAAATCAATGGTTTGTTTTTGTGAATGTGATGATAGATGTGATAAATTTGGCGATAATTTAGGATTATGTAGCATTTTTATAGTCTTTATAAGGATTAAATCAATAGCAAAATATTTACATTGTAAACAAATTGTATTCATTCAATTTTATTTTCATACACATGAAAGCAAAATACAATAATATACAAAAAGCTTTCGTCAAGTGAGTGTTCAATTAAAGTATACACGAAATATCTCCGCTCTATCCTCCTATCTCTGACTCTTAGAGTACTTATTTTCATTATATTTTCGGTTACCGTTTATCGCAGCTAGATTTCAGTATCGTTTAAAAACCTAAAACAATTTTGATAGATAGCTGTATGGAGTTTGGACAATCAATGGTCCTAAAAATTGTTTTCAGCTTTATGGCGTTTAAAACTAAACCTTTGGAATTTTATGAGCAAAAGCATTTTTAATGACATGTTGTTATAAATACGGTTAAGAGATTACTGCTTTATTAACCAATGTAACCTGCGATTACCTCCTAGAATAGAACTTTTTTAAATCATTAACTTTATTGAATTGTAATTTATAATTCTGATTGTAAGAAGACAACATTGGCTCACTAACATTACACATTACCTATTATACACTCGTGATCTTATGAGAAATACACGTAGTCGTGAAAGATAATGGTCCAAAGTTTTATATTTTTTCAATTGTATAAGAGGCAACGTAATGAAAATGTTTATTTCAAAACGGAAAATGTTTATTTGGATATTTATTTATTTATTAAAATTAGGTGGAGATGAAGTACCTACGCCTGGCATCTGAGAACGGTTGCGTCTAGCGTTTACTGTTGCACATACCGTTTCTATATAATTTGGAAGATATTTTTCATAAATTTTAGAATCTGTTATAATGATTATCGAATGTACACATTAACTTTATTTTAGACAAAATTAACTCAGATATCGGGAATAGCGACGAATATGAATTTCATGTGTATGTATATTTCACTTTAATATAAAAATGTACATATTGCTTATACCGACCAAATTTTTTTTCTGTAGTTAGTTTTTATCCCCAGAACTAAAAAAGGGGTGTTATAAGTTTGAACGGTATGTGTGTGTGTGTGTGTCTGTCTGCCTGCCTGTCTGTGGCATCGTAGCGCCTAAACGGATGAACCGATTTTTATTTTTTGGGTTTTGTTTGAAATATATTTTAATGAACAGTCCTCTTATCTTTGTTTTAAGTGCAAATTTAGGGTTTCGTACCCGAAAAAACTAAAAATTGACGATCATTTTCCAATTCGGCTCAGTTTGGAAGAAGAAGGTTTTAAGGAAAAAGGTAATTTAATAGAGAGAGTCTCGGGTTTCGTACCCGAAAAATTTATCGGGGGTTTTTTAAATTTTGTAAATTTCATTTGTTAGAAATTATATATTGCTTTGGTACGGATTGCTAACACCCATTTTCGTTGAAAAAATAAAAAATAAAACTGATTCATACTCTTGAAAGTTTTAAAATAAATATAAATGCTTCTAATTCTGTGTGAATATATTCAATCAACTATTCAATTCAACTACTGAAGCAAGTAAATAAATAATTAATTAATTAGACTGATGAATCCAATGAACATAGTAAGTAGACTTTTGTCCGTTATTATACGAAAGCAAACAAAAAAATCATTCATTCAAGTAGAAAGTTTTATGTTAAAAGCCGTGGGCTTGATTTTTGTTTTATGTTTAAAAAAAAGTAAACCATTGATTTTTCTAAACGTTACAGGGTATTTGTTTTAAAAATAAATTATAGTTTAAAAAACTAAGAAGACTTGCTTAACGAGTGGTCTCTACCTTGAATCTTTATATTAGCTGATTTGACAGATATTGGCCACTGCACGCTTTAAATTTTACATAAGCATTGAAATAATTATCCACTTTAAGCGTGTTGTTTTATTTTTATCCGACTGTCAAGGAGTGGTTATGGTTTTCCCGCTAAAAAAAGTCTACTAACATGCCTGTCCTTTGACCTGACGACATTCCGTATGGAAAGCGGGTATCATAGCCACTAAGCTTTTTGGCATTTAAGAAATTTACAAATATTTCAAGATAATATTATTATTAAAGTAGGTAATAAAGGTAAAATTTTTGATCTGATGATCCTGACCAGGATACTTCATTTTATAAGTGTTTACATGTAAACCATTAGAGTATAACTAAATTTTTTCTAACCCGATTACAAAACTTAATTACGTTAATGTTTTTTAAATTTATAAATTAAAATTCGAATACCGAGATATCTTTCAAATTTTTTTTATACCTATTTAAGATTGAAAAATTACTGTTGTCATTGTAAAATTTCTGCTTTTAAATCCAGGATAGAAATATAAAATTTTTCATATTTATTTAAAAAAAGTTGTTTTGGACTCACACAGAGAAGTAAAATGTAGTTTTCAATTAAAAATACCACAAATATTTTTTTCTGAAAACAAATACATTTATGCTCTGACAAAATTTTTGATGAAAATGTTTCTAGCACTGCTGCAGGGTTCAATGTCATTTATCATTGAGCACAACAGTACAGTAGATTTGAATTGATGTTGTTTGTAGTTTTTTTTTTTTGTAGAGTGCCCTAAAATCAGTCACTATATCAGTATCTGTGAAACCAGTCACATATAACCTCATATACGTTTCAAATTTTAGACCACTTTTTATTCGCAATATAGTTCGAAAATGAGTACAAAATATTAATCTATTTCTCAGTTTACGATCTCAGTCAAAATGGACGATCTCTACCAGTTCTGATTGTAATCCTGTTATCTGATACCATTGCATGGTTTTGGCCGCGATCATGAAATTTGTTATGCGCGCCTTCCGTCGGCATACATTACATTACCTAATATATTTTTATCCGTTGTGCGTAAAGTAGGTGAAGGGGACAACTGAGTTTATTTAATATGTTATTATTTTTCAATTGTATACATGTAATTGGTATAGTGGTAGTTAACAATTGATTTAACTTGTTGTATTAGAAATTGTGAAAATGAGAGACGAAATTGCATTCAAATAAAGTTTTTTAATTGTAAAGTCACATAATAACTTATTTAATTTCCTAAGAAAATAGTATTACATATTCAATGTAAACCATATATACAAACCCTAGACTTATATTTCCGTTCTTTTAGATATCATTTTCAGTTTTCTTGATTGAGCGAGTTTCCAATGCATGATAATCATTGCATTAAAGGTGGTATTGTAGGTATTTTCAAAAATTGATCATTTGGGTTTTATCAAAATTTATGTATGAGCCAATTTTTATACTCACCATATTTATTTAATACATTCTGCGTTAATGTTTAGGACGTCTTGTGCAAAAACTTTCGAATTACTCAGAAATTCCTCACGTATTTTGAATTTTATTCATTAAATCACAGACGACTAATTTATGAAAATTTATGTCGATACTTCATCAATTTTTTTAAACAATATACAGAGTTTAAGTGAAACTTGAGACTGATACCCGAACGTAAAGAAATTAACGTATTTACTTATAACTAGTGAAACGTAAACAATTGATATAATATAAAACAAATTCACAATTCAGTATAGTAAGCTAACTCGTTTTCATTTAATTACACTTAAACAAGACATTATTATAATATATTCATTGAGAAAGGTCAATAATATAATTGTTTGTTTTGCACAATTGAAAAGGTTTTTAAATTTTTACCTTAAAATAAAAGAATTGCTTGTGACCTCGTAACGTCTATTATTACACACCCGTTAGGTGTAATATTGGGTATTTCACAATACATAAAATAGAAAACGAATAATATAATGACTACTCAAAAGTGTTTTCATTTTTTTGTTGTACCTATTATTTATTGGTTTGGCTCATTTTATTCTAATCAATAAGCTTTTTGTGAAATTATTACTATTTTCATTTTCAATCGGTTTCAATTCAATTAATAAATTTATTAAAAATTCTAATGAGGTTCGTTTTTTATTGTATAGGTACTGTTTGTTAAAATAATGAGAAGAATTTTTAATTAGATTTTGAAAATCAAAAACATATAATAATTTTTATGCCTGCGTATTTCGAACAACAATAAAGATGATTAAAATTATATTTTTGTATATTTCCAAACAAATTCTTTACGTTTTTGAATTCATTTAAAATATTTACCAATTATAATTTATTTAACAAAAAAGTGTAGGAAGTACTTAAATAATAATTTTATATCATACCAGGGAGACTATATCTTTCAGTTTTTTGACAATTTGTATTCTGAATTAGTGTAGGTACTTCGAAGAAAGATAGCGTTCTGTATCACTGATCAAATGTTGTTGAGAATGACTCATGATGCTTAGTAAATGAGAAACAGTGTTGAAACTGTTAATATTCTTTATGAGTTCGGTGGGTGGGGGCAAAAATACAAAAAAGGTGTCCGACCAGCACTTTGTTTGTAGTTTATAATCTTGAAATACTACTGGAATTTTCATCGGGACAGTGGTTTTGTGGTCCCGCTACTCATGCGGAAGTTCATCAGGTCAATCCCATACACGTCAACAGATCTTTTTTTTTTTTTGCGATTTCACTTAGAAAAATACATAAGTTTTAGCGGTAAGTTCATAGTTTCCATCAGGTTTCCCTCGATATCTTCATTTTTTTAATGTAAAAGAGTTTTTTTTTTTTTTTTTTTTTTGTAAATAATTTTTGTAAATGAACAATAAACTTTAGCATTGTTGTTGAAGATAGAGTGCGTTGTTATTATTTTTAACAATGATTTAGGTACGAATACAATCAAAGTTTAGCTGGTTAAAGGTCATTTTTGTATGATAGATAGTCAAATTAACATTAAAATCTCTTCAATAGGAGTGATTCATCATCTTCTTATTGGGTATACTACTTATAATACTATGTTTGATACATTTATTACATTAGTAATATTTCTTAAATATCCTCTGCCAATCTTATCTTTTGCCCAACAGTGAGTTAAGAATATTTCAAAACTGATACTGACTACTTGCTTTAAATTTTCAAGGATTAGTTTACTCTGTTAACAAAACAAACGTATCGACAGGGAGGTTGGAGTGGGAAGCTGTTCCTCTATAGATCAAGACTTACCATATATTTAGTTAACAAGTAGACATTTAAAGGTTAGTATTGACTTGCTGTAAGTGTATGTAAAAGTTTTTCGTAACGATTTTGAATAAAAAATCGGAGACCTGAATGAAGGATCGCGAGGCTTTTCAATTGCGAGTCTGTTGCCACTTCGAAGACAGCCATGGCATTGAGATTAATCTTGAAGTAAGACAAGAGTGAGGAAGTGATTGCTAATCTTTCCAAATCATTTATGCTTTTGCATTATCATAATTTCTCTTCTAATGTCGTTGACGCACTTTTAACTGCCCTAGGAATCCAGCACTCCGTGCGTATACGCTACATTTCACCTACTTGCTAAAAAAAATCTTTGACGCATAAACGTCGTTAACAACCGAAAAAATAATCATTATTATTGAACATTCCTATAGGTTAGTTGGATATAGCCTCTAGTTTAAAAAAATATAGATTGTGGGTTCAATCCCCTCTCGAGATGGTCACTTTCATTCCTTGCATTACTATCAAAAATTTTCTATTACTATCAAAGTATAGGCTATTCATCATTAATAAAGGTACAATGCCGGTAAAAATAATAAACTTAACAAAACTTAAGTTCAAAAAAATAAGATTTAACGATATTTCTGGTTTTCAACAGGTTTTTCATCTAGTATACCTACTATAATTTCCATTAATTAATTTTATAAAAGCAAGTAAGTAATAAAAGTGTTTAAAATACTTATGTAGTCAAGTGTTTATCAAATAAATTCATTTGAATGATTATTAATTAAATTATTTATACCTTCAAAGAAAATTCAATATAAATTGATTTTAATTTTATTATATTAGAAATATGTATACAGTACGAGCTTTTTCAAATTGACACGGTACTATTTTAGGGGCGTGATCTCTAGCTCAAAAAGGAGAAAGAAGATCGTAAAACGATTTATCTAATTGAGCACAAATTATTATTGAGATATATTTATTTAACAATAATATAAAATATTAAAAGTAATTGATCAAAGTAGCCGTTTTTTATTGTACATTTAGTAGGGCGAATTCATACTTCTTTGGCTATTTTGCATGATTTTAGACCGGGCGATTTTTGATAATTGTTGCAATATTAACAAAGGAATTTAAAAAAAAATTTTACGATATTTTTGAAATGTCGCGCCATTTCTTTACCCCATAGGTTATATTGGCTGTCCACGAAGGGCACACTTAGGCCATAGAGCCAATTGTGATACTATATATGTGTTTTACCACCTTTCCGCTGATAATTTCATTTGTCAGTTCCTCAATTTCAGAGGCTGAGTGCACCTCATTCATGCATATATCATGCATTACACCAGCCCATCACAACTATTAGATTATAATAATTTTGTTACGACCTAAGCATACCGTGAACGCCTTAACCAACTGAGCTAAAAGAGTGACTTTTTTACTCCATAGTTCAAAAACATATCTGCGTGATTAAAAGCGAAAAAATTTTTTTCCCATAATAATTAGATACATATTAAAAAATATTGTCTTTTACAACCCGAAGAACTAAGTCCAATTTGATGTCAGAAAATGATGCCCCTCACCAAACTCGACAGGTTTTGTTTAAGTTATTTTTTGATTGGCTAACTACACAACGAGCTTTTAGCCATTATATATTAAAATGACCCACCCTGTATACCTAACATACATTTTTTTGAAACTTTTTTTCTTTTTCTTTAATTGGATTTGTGTACATATAAGTTTTTTTCTCATATATATTGATTCATCTGAACACCTGAGTCATAATAATGCAGGTTGAAAACATAATAGTTTGTTATCATAATAACAAAATTTAATCGTATATACACGTCATAGGTTAATTAGTTATTGAATGATTGAGTACTATAATAATCGAATAACAAATGAACAGATTAATGATAATAAAATGATGTACCTATGAGAGAATCCACATCATATCATATCTATATGTCATACTATTTAATAAAATGGAAATATAAAATCAATGAAAAAAATGTTTAAATTAATTGTTTTGAAACTATGTATTACTGATCTATAGGGAATCAACTGTTATATAAATTATAAATTGCCAATAATATCAACTTTTTTGATTAATAATTTTTATATCAGTAAATTCGTCTTTTATCACTTTTTGAAATGAGCTTTAAATCGTACAAAGTTTATTTAAGCATTAAAAATACTGGTTTATTTGTGAAAAATGTTGTTGTTGAAGCTGAACGTTACCTGCTTACTACACTGGCCAATGTCGATTTGGTAAGCAGGGACTACTATAAAATTGCTCCCCTTGATCCAAGTAGGTCATATCTGAACCGCCTTTCCTCCTTTGACCACTCAGAACGTGATCTTAGAGCAATATTCAAGAGATATGTCTGTTGTTTCTATGTGCAAAAGATTTATAAAATACTATTTAGAGCTGGTAATTAAAATTATCAAATTTTTCATTTTCAAACATTATTTCAAAAAAACCTCCATCGCATGATACATTTTCTTTCAAATGAGCACCAATAAAGAAGAACGTAAACAAAAACGAGATGATCAACAAAAATAATAATTATCAATAGAAACTGAATACAATAATTTTGGCTTTTCAAATCTTAAGAAATATAAACAAATTGAAAGTTGTGGAAATAATTCTCTAATGTGAAAATAATGGATAATTATTATTTACAATTTGTTATTATTATTATATTGAGAAAATATAATATTAAAAAGTTACTATAGTAACTGAATTCATTACCGCCCTAGTGTGGGAATGAATTCGTTATCATACTAGTGCGATAATGAACCATTTCTGCCATGCATACTAAGTGGGAAATGTACTTCTTTTCTCATGGCCGTTGATAAACTTTTTTAAATAACTGTTAATAATTTTTTATGAATTTAAAAAATTCGTTTATTAACAGTTATATTCGACGAACTTACCACTATTTACTAGAAAGACCTAATTATAGTATACAAATTTTTTAAATTAAAAAAAAAACACAAGATATTTTTTTAATTATAAATGAAAACAGCATTATAGTATGACATATTATGATTTTTTTGTGTATCCGTGTATTTATGGTAGTGTGGTTTTCATATGATAAAAATAAATTATGTAAAGTAATCAATATTAAAATTAAAAAAAATAATAATACCAGTAAAGTGTTGTACCTTCCAGAAAATATACATTGTATCACCTTCCAATTTCTTGAAAGATACAACAATTATATGAAGAAAAGTTAAACTGAGAGAATGGTTGAACACGTCCTACTATTTTAGTTAAATAGGAATTTCTTTAGGGAAAAAAGTAAAAAACTTATTTTTTTATGCATATTAATTTTTATACCATGTATATATGAAATGCACCAATGTATACTAAGTTTACTCCAAAGTTTGTTGTGCTTAAAAATATTGATGCTACCAACAAAATTTTGGTACAATTGTTTATAAAATCACCTAATTAGTCCTATTACGGTTGTCTGTCCGTCCGTCTGCCTGGCCGTTAACATGATAATTCAAAAATGAAAAGAGATATCAAGCTGAAATTTAGTACCCTGCTCAGGATGTAAAAATTGTGGCTGATTTCGTAAATGAGCAAAATAGGTCAATTGGGTCTTGTATTCGTAGGAGCCATCTTGTAAACCGTTACAGATAGAACAAAAGTTTATATCTAAAAACTGTTCCTTATAAAAAATAAACAACTTTTGTTTGAAATTTTTTTTCGCACATATCACTGTTTACCCATGAGGGTGCAAATAAGGTCAAAACATTATATAGTATGTTTTTCATTAGAATATCAGTTATATATCTTTCTTTACTTACATGACTTAAAAATAACGATAGAGTAATCAACACTGTCTATACATGGTATTTCAACAATTTGTTTGTTTTCACTTGTTTAGTTTACTGTATTGATTCACGTTTTAAATCATAATCTACCTAAATCAATGCTTAAATTGGTTCAATTTTAAACATATGGTTAAGTGTTGACGAGTTTAAATTTGAGACGTCATGTAAGTTGGTCCAAAGCCAAGTACTATACCACTAATCAACGATTATATAGGTATTTAATAATGATTTTGCCCCTTAACATAGGTAAACTTACCTTGCCTACCATAGAAAAAAATGTAAAAAAGATATCTTTTGCATTCTGAATCAACAAAATAGAAATTAAAGCTGTTACACTCAGGAAATTTATAAGAGAAAATTGCATGGTTTTGGATTTTTCAACCACAAACCTTAAATTTTATAAGGATGAACTTTTATTGACCTCGAGTTGAGACATAGTTATTGAAATAAAGGCCACGATACTCGAAATAAAATTGTACATTAATTTATTTAAAAAACATAATTAAAATCATACAACTAACTTAGATTTCGCTAAATATCGATATTTCGATTGCAACACAACCACATCATCAGTAGTTAAATTTATTTATATAACACATAATAAAGTTGAAAGTAAATATGTAAAACATTACCAACAAATTACAGTATATCCTTTAGACTTACAATATCAATTTTTACTGTTCCACTGTTATAAACAAAAAAATATCAGAAAATTATAAATGTTATCTAATAATGTTATCTAAGAAACAACATTTTACCATAATAATAATAATAATAATATATTACTCAACAAAACAATGTTTTATTTCACATTATTAGTTTATATATTTATATGATCAGATATGAAAATATTATTATATTTTCATTTATTTATAAATTTATTTCATTCATTATTAATGCACATCATGCAATACCCACATGAATGGAGTCTAACTTAAATAGAATATAAACCTTATGATACCAGGGTTTATGACAAATTACGTGACGTCAGCTATCACACCCTGATGAACTGAGATATGATGACAGATTTTACTACTCGACCATTTTCTCACTTATGCCTCCGAGAATACCGAAAATAAGTTAGAACTAGTGCATTTGTATAAAATGTGAGAATCCTGCATGACCTAAAACATCAAAAGATTCATTCCACTCAAAAATATAATAGTTATTATCCGAATTTCACAATTTCTGTTTATATGATTGTAAGTACTGTGCGGATTGTAGAGATATTTCAGATTATTATTATACTTGTAAGTCGATTGAAAACTCAAAGTTTGTAAATTAAGACCGCGATAACTTGGTTAATTTTGATTTATTTTAAGAACGAAATTGTTTCGTAATTTTTACTTATTGTTGATTCCAAAATACTGATATAATAAATATTTTAAACATTGAAAAGCGTCTTTTATAACAGAAACAAGATAAAATAATCCATTAACTGAGATAATTGTTTAATAAACCTTTGTCATTTGATAGTGCTGTCTACCATACTTTTAACTGTTTTATAAATTTGATCGGTTTAAAAATAGAATAAAATCATGATCTCATTCTTCCGCCATTTCGAAATTTCTAAAATTTTTCGGTCAGCACTCGTGTTACAAAACTCGATACAAAACATAAATAACTTTTATTTTTCAAATGGTACGTGGGGTTTAAACTTTTTATATCTTCATATACAACAGGTTTTAAAAATATTTTTCAACAGATTTTAAAAATATATTTTTTTCAAGTCTTTCAGAAATGGTGGTCTTATATTTCATAATGTGGATAAACGCGTAACAAAAAAAGTATTATCTTCGCATATTTTTGGACCTGTTCGTTTTCTTTCGTAGGTTGAATGTTTCTTGTCTGCACGATAGGACAGTCATGTCACACACATATGACTGATATTCCCATACAATACACACTTTACAATGTTCGAACCTAATTTTTTTCATTTCTTTTACAATTATCAAAAATTTTATATTCAGTTTGATAGTTTGTTGAGTTAGAAATACTCACTTTTATATTTTTTCATACTAAGTCCCGTTTGTAATATCTAAATAAAAGCATTCGACGTCTATATATTTCTTCGAAACAAAAATTTGAACATAAAATTTAGTGAAAAGACCATTCGTAAGGGAATTACTAATAATACGAAAACTTTCATTTAATTATTATTGATAAAAGTCCCATAATAAAACAAGATAAAATGTTTGTTTTGAACATAAAATTAGGTACGTGAAAGAAGAATATGGTCCTCACAAAACATGTTGTTGGTATGAGAAATACAGACATTAAATAATTTAATAATACAGACTGATCATTGTCGTAAAATCGATTGTTTATATCTTGTATAATACTTATGAAATTATGATGTTTGTCCGATACGCGATATTCTGTTAGTCTTTTTAAAGTAAAAGCTAATATGTACTATAAAGTAAAAGATGGATTTTTCCCTCAGAGTTTTTCCCTTAATGTACAATAGATTCATCGTATTTATACTAAAAAATGTGTTAAAAAACAACAACAATTTTGTTTATTGTATTTGTTGTATGATCTGCGTATGGTTAAAAACAATTATGTACAAAAATTAGAATAAAGATTTATACAGCAACATTAATGATAAAAATTAAAAATATAATTTTGGTCAAAAAAGGTTTTAAAAGTTATTAAAAAATAAAACAATACTCCAAAATATTGCTGGTAAAAATTTTTTCGATTAAAAAGTTAAAAGGTCAAATTGTAAAAAGATTTTTTAGTAAAAAGGAGTTCAAATTGATATAATTTAGTCCAAAACATTTTAAAAGTTATTAAAATGAAAACAGTACTGTATAAAAATTGTTGAAAAATTAAAAAAATCTTTTTAGTAAAAAGTTTAGATAATTTTATTACACCCGTAGCGTCAAGTTTTAAATTATTGTAGCAGGGAAAATAATTTTGAATAAATCGTAGTTTCTGTTTGCTCATTCAGGATAGTATGGGGTCCTTTTTTGTGTTTAAAAATTTCTAGAACCTCTAAAACATCCAACTTATATCCTTTTTTTTCCATATGTAGTATTTCCCAATTTCTGCTTGGATTATGGTTCTGTTCGAGAAGATGAAGGCAAATGAAGAGTCTGTTTTTTTCAGCCTAAACGATCTTAGATGTTCATTTCTTCTACAGCTAAAAGATCTCCCTGTTTGCCCGAGGTAGTAACTCTGACAATATTGACACGACAATCTATAAACTCCTGATTTGGTGTTTTTGTCGACTTTGTCCTTAGAATTGAATATAAGGTGTTTCAGGATGGTAGGTGGTTTATATGTAATGTTTACACCTTGCTTTTGGAATATTTTTCCGATTCTTATCGACGCGTCACCGAAGTATGTTAAGCATCTGTAATTATTATTTCTTCGTCGAATCCATTATTTCCTGCTATTGTTTTTATGGTGTTTATTTCTTTGTTGTAGTTGGTCACTGACATTGGTATAGAGAAAGCTCTGTTTACCATTGAGTGGTAAGCCGCCATTTTGTGGTTCCAAAGGTGTATGGAACGACCATAAAAAAGAAATTAAGTATAAAAATTTCAGATAATATTAAAATGAAGTCTCATTATTGTCCTCTGGAACTCCGTAATAAATTGATATAAAAATTTCTATTTATTTAAAGAAAAAGTATTGCAACAATCAAGGGAAAGGTTAGATTATTTGGGATAACCACTCAGATAGATTTTGTAATCCATTACGCCAGTCAAATTCTACATTAAAATCGCAAACGCGATATAAAGTTGCTTTTTTGGTATGCTATTTGGACCCTTTAAGGGAGTGCGAAACTATGTTTTGTAAGGCAAAAAAAAAAAAACAAATTGTGCTTCAAATTTTCATTTTTTCACCTTTTTTTTGCTTGCATGACATAGTTTCACACTTCTCTCCATATAACATACCAAAAAATCTTTACATCGCCTTACAGCCGCCATTTATCCTACTTTTCGTAAATTTTTCGTAAGTTTTCAAAGTATTTTCTAGTTTAAGTAAGTTTATCTTTCTAAGGTGGGACGAATTAAATGATGGACTCAAAATCGTTTGGAACCCCTTTTTGCCAGTGTATCTTCCACCTTCAAGGCGGAGAATTACAGATCGTCCGTAGGTGCATTTGCAATTTGAACATGTTTCAAAAATGTTCCAATTTTTGTCAATTGATATAAATATCAGGTTGGAAGACGTGGCATTTAATCTATCTCGATAATTGGTCATATAAATAGTATCTTCATTTAACTTGTATAAATTAGAAAATTCTATTACATTTTTGATGCCTTCGTACTCTTACCATAGATTCTAGATTCATTCCTTTTAAAATATCATAGTTTACAATGCATTTCCTAAAAAAATTCTCAAATAAATCAATTTTAAAATTATTACTCCAAAACTCAATATAAAACGAACAATTATGAAACAAACTCGTTGCAAAGGGGCTGTCTATATCTAAGCACTTTAATCCTGATACGACAGTTAATCAACCAATACCTAATCGCAAGCGATTATAGATCTATAAGTGAGAAAAATACATAAAAACCATTATCAACTTATTTTATAACAGGTTTTACTTCATTTTGTTTATTATATTCAAAGAAAATGTAATACAGTTACGAACGTCTGGTAAAATTATAGTATTTTTAATTATGAGAAATAAAAAACCTGTATTAAAGTGTTTATGTAAACCCATAACGTTTTCTATAATAATCGTTATATTTATATTTATCTTTTGTATATTAAGGGAAAGTCGTCAAGGCCGGATATATTTATAATAACTGCCCATAAATTTCGTTTGAGGAAAAATTTGCGAAATCCATCATTTACAAATTTATGAAATGAGCAAGCGATATGAAGATTTTTAAAATAGTTTATACTCTTCAAAAAATATGTTGAAAATATAATAAAATGAAAAGCCAAATTTGTTGCAATTTTTTGCTGTATCATTCAGAATTACAATTCGAGAACACATAAATCTTTAGCACATTCGTTACTTGCTGCATAAATCATTTCAATATTTTTTTAAATAGTTTTACGACCTTATCATGCCTCTAACGATAATATGATTCGATCGGTCTGTAAATTAATCGAAAAATTGCCGTTAAAATGAATTTAAGAAACATGTGACGAGATAAGCTACCTCCTTGGTGTGTTTTCAAACTTAACCTCACTAATGATAAATACTTATTGTAATGATTTTATGTTTACTAATTTACAATATCGTGTTACTAATTTACTAGGAATTAAAAATAATTCATTATTTCTAGGAAAAATGATTGAATTAATAAATTAATGGTAATAGTAAAACTAAACAAGTGAAAACAAACAATTGACTGAGTTACTTGTTGAATTACCATGTATAGACAGTGTTCATTACTCTATCACATAAAACATACTTACATGTCACACATATATAACTGATATAGCCATAACATACATACTATACAGGTTGCGCATATTTTGCGCTCTCAAGGGTAAAAAGTGATGTTGAGGAAAAAATTATTCAAACAAAAGTTGTTTATTTTTTTATAAATTTTTTACATTTACATTTTTGTTCTATCTCTAACGGTTTACAAGATGGATCCTACGTACCCAAGACCCAATTGACCTATGTTGCTCATTTTCGAACTTGACCTCACTTTTTACGTCCTTAGCACGCTATAAAATGTCAGCTTGATACCATTTTTCGTTTTTGAGTAATCGTGATGATAGACGGACAGACAGACAGACAACCAGAAATGGACTAATTAGGTGATTCTATGAACACCTATACCAAAATTTTGTTCATAGCATCAATATTTTAAGCGTTACAAACTTGGGACTAAACTTAATATACTATGTATATTTCATATGTACATGGTATAAAAATAGTAGCAAGACGACTACGGCTCTACCTAGACAACGTTCCTCTCATTTATAGTATATTATAGTAGTAATATGATCCAATACATTTTACAAAAATGTTTTATTATTGTAACATATCAGATAACTTTTTAATATTTATTTGTGTTAGTGGCTGTTCTGTTGTATAATATAACATCTATATGTTTTTCAATTTATCATCGTAATTATTATTATATTATTATGTTAAAAATATATTCATTGATATATTATTGACAGTTTCTAAATATTAATTTGAGTTAATGCATTAGTAATATGAATTAATTAATTGGCATAATTGTGTTTATTCTATGAAATGAATTGTCTAAAATAATATTTTACGTTATATGATATTCGGAATAATCACATATTCATTAGTACAAATATTATTTGTTAACATTTCAAGCTGTGCTTTATACCCAAATCAGTAGCTATAATAAGACTAATCAGAATTATTCTTAAAAACGAAGAGTAGAAACTGTCATATTCATACATTCTTAAATCGATAATATCTATTATCTCAGATAAACGTCCGCTAAAAGTAAAAGAAAAAGTAATTTTTTAACGCTATAGCACTCCCGTTGTAACCTTTTTGCTAATTTTCATTATTCAAATATTGTGTGGCTAAAACTTCGTCTTTATTCATGCAATTTTATCCATTATCGAATTATGAATTTTTTAGTTTAATTCTTGTATTACAAAAAAAAAAAAAAAAACATAAATATTTTTTTCAAGCCCCTCAAAAATTGTATAAACTTAACTCATCATGAGACGAAAGATGTAAACAAAAAAATATTACTTACAGAAATTTTCGGACTTGTTTGAGTACTTTTATTTTTGTAACGGTACGATAGATGAAAACAGTAATAAAATTTAATTGAACTTTTTTACTAGAAGATCAACACCCCAGTATTATTTATATAATTCATAATTTTTCGAATAACTGTAACGAAATTGATTTTTCACACGTAAGATAATTTGTATAAAGCCATTATTTGTACCCTAAAATTTTGCGAATCTATTCGGTATAAACTAATTGAGTATAGCAGGTATGTTGGATCAAAATTCAAGAATTCAGATTCTTGTTACCATTTTAACAATATAATGGCTATTTCATCAAAAAAATGTTGTATTTGTATATTAAATGAAAGAAATAAATGGAGGAAGAGCATTTAAATTGATTTTATATGACTTCATTATATGAAGAATGTACTTATTTGCGCTTCCACCATATGTATTAAACTAATTACACTAAAATTCAAAGATTTTTTCCATGGCATTAAAGGTATAATTCGTTAAACGAAAAAAACTTAAGTATAATTATTATACCATGGATATGAAATATACCAAGGTATACCAAGTTTGGTCCCAAGTTTGTAACGCTTAAAAATATTGATATCAACAAAATTTTGTTATAGGTGTTCATAAAATCACTTAATATATAGGTGTTCATAAGCCCATTTCCGGTTGTCTGTCTGTCTATCGTCTGTCGTCTGTCCGTCTGTCATCACGATTGCTCAAAAACAAAAAGAGATATCAAGCTTTAACTTATAGCGTGCTAAGGACGTAAAAATTGAGGTCGAGTTCGTAAATGAGCAACATAAGTCAATTGGGTCTTGAGTTCGTAAGACCAATCTTGTAAACCGCTAGAGTAAACATCACTGTTTACTCGTGAGAGCGCAAATTATGTACAAATTGTATAGTATCTATTATATGAGAATATCAGTTATGTATGTGTGATATGTACAGGTATATGTGTAATGTGATAGAGTAATCAATACTGTCTATACATGGTATTTCAACAATTAACTCAGTCAATTGTTTGTTTCACTTTCACTTTTCTCTTAAAATTTGTAACTGCTCGTCAAAACTAGGGAAACGCCTTAAGTATTTGAACACACCATGTATGTGTTTATCATATTATGTTTATAGAGGATTATAAACAATAACAATAATAAAAGTACTTTGTTTACTACTGATTAATTATAGTTTGTGGTATAAATAAACTTTCATCATTAAAAGGCTTATACAAAACAGAATTAATATAAAACAAGTGTAAACAAACAATTGACTGAGTTAATTGTTGAAATGTAAACCCTAGTAGCTCCGTTGGTTAAAGCGTGATTAATTCTGGTCGAGATATGCCTAGGGTAGCGGACTCGATTCTCGCTGTCACATTGCAAATCAATTGAATTTAACGTTGTATTTGGCTGGTGTAGTGCATGGTATATGAATGTAGGAAGTGCACTCAGCCTCTCAAAATAAGTGAATAAATGAAATTATCAGCGAAAAAGGTGGTAAAACACATATATAGCATTACAATGGGCTCTATTCGCTCCGAGTGTGACTGCAGCGCCAGACTAAATATGAACTAAGGTGGGCTATCAGTGCATTGCATGTTTTTATATGTTTGTTTATATGTCAAATGAAAAATTAATAAAAAAAATATTATAAACAAAAATAAACGAGTGTTAAAAAAAATGTGAGAGTTAAATAGTTATTGACATTTTATAATTGATCTCAACGTACCAAAAACATAAGTAAGTATAATACTAAAATAAATAAAGAAATGCAGTAAACATTTATAAGGTTAAGTTGCTCAAAATTTATGTCAAAATCTCCAAATAGTTCTTAAAAAAATAAATAAAAAAATAACAATGATTAAAATGTTTTCTCAATAGAATAAGTAAATACTAATTTAATTAACTTATTTTTTTATTATTTTTAGCCAAACCAAAGATATGTATATTATAATAAAGACAGGATTTCAGTCCATTACCCATCAAATAGAATTTCAGCCAGAGACAATGACCAAAGGCAAAAAACTTTTTGATGCTGGACATGTAAGAGAAGTCGAGGAACATCGACGAAATTTGGAAAGTTTTTTGATAAAATCTCGCATTATTCGGCAAACATCAGTCCACGCTACACCTTATGCTACTTCGTTAGACGTAATGCACATCTAGATCATTTATTTCGCTACTTTAAATAATGTTTAAGTATTATATAATTAATAGATTTTTCTATTTTAATTTCAGATAAACTCTGCACGTTACGTGACAAATGTACACTGTAATTGTATATATAATAAGAGTGGCAAGTGTAAACATGTTGCTGCCTTAATTTATTTTATTAACAATGAAGAAAGTGCTTCAAAAACGAGTCACGAGCAGCAATGGGGTAAGCCGGGTGCTCGTCAATTTGCTAAACATAAATATTCTAAAGGAGAGTACTTCAAAAAAATGATGCCGCATAAATACAGTCAATTACATGAGCCTCAGAATGTTTTAATGACTGATTTAAAAGTCGATTCACCTTTAAAACGAATTTTGGAAGCACAGTTTACAAAAAATAATCAACATACCGTAAGAAATGTGATTAACTCTCTGTTGTCGCAAGTAGAACTGAACTTAGAAAAAGAAGAATGTGCTGCGTGTGTAGAAAATTTTTTAATTTTTTGCGAGGAGTATTCTACTTATGAAAGTCAGTATAAGCTGGATCTGAATCTCCGGGAGTTTTATATAAATAACGTACAATTATCGGAAGATAAAATTATTCAGCTGTCTTGTGAAACTGTTAAACAATCTTCTTGTAATAATTGGTTCCAAGCTAGACGCTTAAGAATTTCTGCAAGTTCAAATGTTCATCATATAAAAGTTCTAAGCAGAAAACCAGTTGAAACTTTGGTTTCAGACATGCTACATCCATCTACGATCGACAGCAGCTCTACTAGATACGGTTTAAAAATGGAATCTTTTGCTAAAGAAAAATATGAACAACTTTACAACTGTACTGTTAAACGGGTTGGTGTAATTGTTAGTAAATATCAGCCTTGGCTTTGTGCAAGTCTGGATGGAGTTGTTATTGATGACGGTTGTATTTATAAAATTGTTGAATTTAAATGTCCTATTTCCTGTGAAAAGAAACCAGTTATCAATGATGCTGATGAAGTTAGTAATGTTAAGTATTTGGAATTTATTAATCATAAGTTGGAGCTCAAAAAGTCTGATGTTTATTACACTCAAGTCCAAGCACAAATGTACGTCACTGGCATGAGTGTTTGTGATTTCTTTGTTTATTCACCAGTTGAAGATGGCTGTTGTTTAATAAAAGTCCACAGGGACGAAGAATTTTTAAAAACTGTAATTTTGAAGAGCGAGAAATTCTATTTCGAGCAATATTTACCAGCTTTGTTTGCGACAGTAGCAACTACTGATATTAATAAAGAAAATGCTGGTAACAGCGATGAAAATGCTGACAATTTAAATAGTAGTAATAAAGAAGATGAAAGTTCAAACCAAAAACGAAGCTTTACTGGAAGTGATATTACAAATATTTTAATATAGTAATTTATTTTATATAATTTATATCAGCATAAAAGCACCAATTGTTGTAATTTTAACAAATAAGCAAAGAGTAATCAGTTATAAGTTAAGTAATTAGTTTAATAAATAGTTACTGAAAAATTAATATTTATCAAGTTAGTAAAGAGTGTATATTAATTTAAAAGAATTTTATTATTCGTTACATGTTTTACAAAAATCTTAATTATTAATCTAATTAATAGCTGAAAATAAATGTACATTTTCTTACAAATATAATTTTGTATTTTTACAAGCACTCACTGACCAACTTCTATGAATCATAAAATATTATTACCCCTCATTTTCAGGATCTTTTTTATCAATAATAATTGGAGGCTGTAAATTTACCAAAACACAACAAATGTGCAAAATATCATCAATGCAATGGAACAAATGTTGTGGAATTTTATGCAATATTTGATAAGTCCTTAACCGCTGCATAATTCTTTCAACGTGAATTCTAACCCTTGCAACACTGTATGTCTGTTGAGTTTCTTCACTTGAAAATTCATTTTTTTTCTCTAGAAAAGGCGGCATTACCATTTGCACTTTCTTGCCACTTGCGTCAATCACTGTTTTGATATCTGGAAAACCTTTATCAGCTAAAACTATGTCACCATCCTCCAATAAATCCAACAACCCTGACTCTATTGTAAGCTGGGAATCTGATTTCCGTCCTCCAGCTACGTCAGATCTCAAGGATATAAATCCTCCAGGAGTTATACCAATAAGAACTTTGGCCGTGAAATTCTTTTTGTATTGTGAGTAAGTAAGAACGCGGTTGTCGACACTTGCAGGAATATCTATTCGAAATTCAGTGCAATCAATTATGACTCTAGTGTTATTATAATCAGGTAAAAAACAATTAGGCATTGTTTCTTGAACTGCGTCGATATCTGGCCAAAATACTAAATTTCTTGTCGCACTAGCAAGATGTTGTAGGATTTCATAAAAAATTATTGAAATTGTTGTTCTGTGAACACTAAATAATACACCAAGTGCCGAAAATGTTAATCCAGTTTTAATTTTCATTAAAAAAATTAATAGTCGGTCTTTTTTTGATACAATGTATTTTCGTGGCATAGGTGTAGGCCGTCTACTCAATAAGAAATCAAAATTTGGAAATGATACACCGGCCAGATCAATGATTTCTTGATCTTTTGTTACCGATGCGAATCCTCTAAAGATTTTATTATCCGCTTGACTGTCCTTATCAGCAAACGTTTTTTGATCAGTGCCACATTCTTTGTTAACAAATTTTTTATTACTAGCATGAATTTTTATCGGCCTAGTATCTTCAACTATTTCTGTCTGAGTTTCAGCATGACACAGATCATTTGTAACATAACGATTGCAAATAAACGTTTGAGAATTGACATCAGAGTTTGAATAAAAATCAACTTGACACTCTTGGTCAACTTTCAAAGACACAATCGGAGGGTTATCATATTCATTTATCACTTCCATCGTCTCTAATTCAGAACTTGATTTTGAAGCTGATTTTTTTGTCTGCCGGTTTATTAAACGCTTGTATCTGAAAATATGAAATTATTATAATTATCTTATTAACATTGGTCTAGTTTTGCCAAATAATTTTTACCTGTTTATGACCGAAGATTCATTAACTTTTGGAGACTTGTAAATTGAAGGGAATATTGTTGGAATGTAGCTAGGACTCAACTCCTCTTCTGATTTTTTACCCCCAATAAAATGGTCACTACAAATGCAATCATATGGCTTAGGAACCCACGGTGATCCAGCAACGCTATAAATATATATTTTTCATTATTTCAGCACCCTATTAATTAAAGTGTTTGCAAAATCAAAATTTTTTCACTCTGTGATAACTTTTATTTTTCTTTTAATCATTAAATTTCTATAATATAACAATTTTATTACTTATAAATTTTCTTTTTATTTTGTCGTTACAGAATTGCAAAAAGAAATTATTTACGTTTGCTAAACTTAACAATTTTACAAAAATTTCTAACACTCCGAATTATTATTTTTTTGATAACAATAAGGTTATGGTACTACTTACTTGAGCCTTTTAACCGCAGCTATCCACTGATTCCGTTGATTTATTTTCCATTTAGCGGTAGGAAATTTATAAAATTTGCACTGGCTTTTTCTGCTGGTATTTTTACAATTCACTACACAACAACTTTGGTGTCTCATTTTTATTTAATTTATTTAAATTAAATCGAAAAAATATTTAATAAATGCATTAAGTTTAATTAATTCGTGTTTTTCAATAATTTTAATTTGACATTTCTATTACATTAACATGTAAAGAATTGCAAATTAGTCATAACAGCCCACTTTATCTCCAAAATTTTTCACTGGTAGCGCTGGCATCGATTTTATTATCCCTACCATGACTACGCACACAACGAATAGCCTAAGTGTGTCCTTCGTGGAGAGCCAGTTTTTATACCATGTATATATAAAATATACATAGTATATTAAATTTAGTCCCATGTTTGTAACGCTTAAAAATAATGATGCTAGGAAAAAAATTTTGTCATAGGTGTTCACTAAATCACCTTATTAGTCCATTTCCGATTGTCCGTCCGTCCGTCTGTGGACACGATAACTAAAAAACGAAAAAAGATATCGAGCTGAAGTTTTTACATCGTACTCAGGACGTAAAAAGTGAGGTCAAGTTCGTAAATGAGCATCATAGGTCAATTGGGTCTTGGGTCCGTAGGACCTATCTTGTAAACCGTTAGAGATAGAACAATAGTTTAAATGTAAAAAATGTTCCTTATCAAAAATTAAACAACTTTTGTTTGAAACATTTTTTCGTAAACATCACTGTTTACCCGTGAGGGCGCCAATTAGGCGGAAATTTTATAATATGTACTATACTTGATTATCAGTTATGTATGTGTCACATGTTTGTATGTGTAATGTGATAAAGAAATCAACACTGACTATGCATGGTATTTCAACAATTAACTCAGTCAATTGTTTGTTTTCACTTGTTAACGTATAAATTTAAAATATAAACAATATATAAAGGTAATTTGTGTCTTCTAGGGTAAACAGTGATGTTAACGAAAAAATCTTTAAAGCAAGAGTTGTAACATTTAAACTTTTTTTATATCTCTAGCGATTTACAAGATGGGTTCTACGGATCCAAGACCGTGAACGTTGTTGCTCATTTACGAACTCGACCTCACTTTTCACGTCCTGAGCACGCTATAAAAATTTTAACTTGATATCTTTTTTCGTTTTTGAGTTATCGTGTTCATAGATAGATAGACAGACGGGCGAGCAACTGAAATGAACTAATTAGTTGATTTTATGAACACACATACCAAAATTTTGTTCGTAGCATCAATTTTTTTAAACGTTACGAACTTGGGACTAAAATTAGTATACCTTGATATTTCATATATACATGATGGTACAATAATAAAGTTTTTGAAATCAATAACAATCAAAACCGCAAACAAATTTCAACTGTATCCCACATTTTTAATTGACCTTTTTCAGATAAAAGTTAATTATTTCGTATCAGTGGATTTCATCAGTTATAAGTTCATGAATTATAAATATATCAGCATAGAGTACTTATTACTGCTTAATTAAAAGTGCAGGGTTCGAAAATAGAAAGTACTTCTTCGATGCTCATTTTCTTGTGATCATTACCATTAAATAAAGCTTTAATTGATGAATTATGAATTATTACAAAAAAACTTTTAGAACATTTAAGAAGATAGAAGAATTATTACAAAAAAATAAAACAGTGTAGCACCTTTAAAATAGTTGATTAAAAACAATTATATACATAATTTTCCGTAAAAGTTAAAATGTAAGCGCGGATGTAACGCGAGTTATTATCCCCGCACAAAATATTCCCAAAACCAAATATCTTCAAAAGAAATATCATAGCCGTATGATAACTAGACTTTAAAAGTATTTTCCTTCTTTATACCCACATTAACATATGTTAAATATTATATTTTTTTTTATGAAATTTGAAACTAAAAAAAAAAACTAAATACAAAAAAAGTTATCAACAAAACAGATGTTGCTTGTATGAATGGAAATTTCACACTGTTAAAAAATAAATATTTTTATGTTGGAAAAAAAGATAAGAAACTTAAAAAAAGAAATGAATAAAATAATAAGACAAAAAACCTTGCTCTATATGTAGACTTAAATAACGTTACCGTAGGTTACACGTGTCAGCTGAATTTTTAACACCCTTTCATTAGCTGCATACGTATGTTAGTATGTTAGTTTGTTTGTATGTTAATATGTTAGTATGTAACGGAAACTTTGAACATTATTTTGACCCTCATCAAAACGTCGGATTAACTCGCAATTTGACATACTTAATTAGGATCGATGACACTACAATAATTAACTTCACAGAAGAAGTTAATGGTAATGGAGCCGATTTTGAAAGTCTCAACTTTTACATATTTCCGCGGTTTCAAAGACTTAATATCCGAATCAAACCTTTTCAATGTGATGTCTGGATGTGGGTGTGTGTACTTATGTGCGTATGTTCGTACGTTCGTTCGGATTTTTTCGCCTCGATTATCTCGCGAAGCAATTATGACATGGGGTGCCTTTAAATTATTTTATAATGACTTTACTTTTACCAATGTCTGTCCATAAAATATTTACAATAATTGAAATTTACCACATTGTGCTTTTTTACGATGATTTTTTTGAATTTACAGAAATTATTTTCTACCTTTTAGTTCAGCTGGTTACAAAAGCGTGTTTTTAAGTTTTTTTAAACTATTATTTATTAACTTGATAATTGCCTATTTCAACATACATAGAATTTGTTCTTATTTTACATTTTCATGATAAACTTAATGATCATGATCTACCATTCAAATTATCAATCCGAGAAATGTATATCCACAGGGTAAATAAACAATATTGATATAATACGCAAATAATTTATTATAAATTTATTCAAATAATATATAAACTTTGTATTTATTCAAAATATCCACGTGTGCGAATTAAATAAGTAAGACATTTTGTTATATAAAACAAGTTCCAGATATTGTAAATCCGTAATTTTCTACAAAAAAAAAAAAAAAAAAATTCGTCTCTTATCAGAAAAAAATAAAAAATAGTCTTTATGTATCTTTCTTTAAACATTAAATGTTAAAGAGTGAGCATTAATAATACACAAAATAGAAAAAAAAACTCAATTGCAACAACGAATATGGTATCGTTATTCAAGGCTAGAGCTAAATAACATTTTACTTTCAGAAAGTAATTATATATGTATTTTTATGACTAACTAACTATTCACTGGAAAATTTTAGAAAAACTAATACTAGTAAAGCGGGGGGAAAGGTTTTTTTCACAAAATAATAACTGAATACTTTTTTACGGTTAAATATGAATGTTCTAGTGAAAATTGCCAAATAAGCTCATCGCATCATGGCATTTAAAAAAAGTGCCTATTTGATAAATTTCTGTCACCACGTTAAAACGATACAGTAGACAGAAATGATTGCTCAGATATTATTCAACATTGCGCTGAACAAGATTGCCAAGTTCGTACTTCTGTTCATTAAATACTGAATTTTTTTAAATATTGGATATTGGACGATATTCATTAAATTGTAAATATTAGACCATTTCAGTCTATATCGGCTTGCATTTACAAGGGCTATAGCTGCTGATACTTGTGCTTGATTGTTTCTTGCAATTTATATGAGGTGAATGAATTATTAGAAATTTCTTGAAGTTGTTCTAGGATTTGGCGCTCTTATTAAATGAAATCTCATAAAGTTTTTTTTATTGCAACATATCATTTCAAAGAGAGAAACATGTTTTAATGAGATTTATTTTAAAATAATTAAGTCCTATTATTTATAAGTACCTAAATAGTTCACAAAATATTTCCGAAGGGAAATAATTGATTAAACATTTAATAATTCAATTAGAGCAAGGTTTACATAATTGATTTGAATATCATATCATAGAATCTAATAAAATTATAGGTATAAGGGTAGCGTGGTTTTTGGACTTATTTGCAAAAAATCAAATATTTGAGTGTATGTCATCCTTAGACAATCTTAAAACGATGAAAAATAGGCGTTTGCGAGAGAAACCTGAGAAACATTTAATAGCTCCACTTGCCTAAAATTCGTGAATATCTACCTTTTTGCATACTCTAATAATAAGATAACTCTCCGACACTGTCTGATGTCATCGACACTCAACGAAGTATAGAGGCCGAAACCCAAGACGTCCAATCTCAAATTTATAAATGCCGGACTAAGGACTTGCAGCGTAGAGTTGATAAACATCGACAGTGTCGGAGATATTCATTAATAATAAGCTAGCGAACTAATTAAAAGTTTTTTGGACACAGTTCAGCGTTCTTAAGGACTAATTGTCTCAAGGACGGTTTAAGGTCGATCATCACCCATCTGATAATCAGCGATAACCAGATGAGACATATTTTTTATAAAATTGTATTATAATTGCTCCAATTGTAGTTTTTCTTTCGAAAAGTATTAATGGCTTTGTCATTATTTATTTAAATTTCAATTTGTTTTTTCTGCGAACCTTTTTTTGCAAGAAAGCGTATACCATGTTCGTTATTAAATTATTTTTCGCCTGATACCAATTTCGATGGTTAACAGATCGGTGAAGTTACCTTTATTGACTTTCATCGATCTGCACCGATCTGATAACCTAATGAAATTGGTATCAGAAGAAAGAAAATTTAATTACAAAAATAATGGTGCTTGAAATGGCAGTGAAATGAAATATAGCCACGGTGACTTTTCGATAAAAAAAACTATGAAAGGAATGTTTATAAATCAATAAAATTATATAAAAAATATGTCTCATCTGATTATCAGAAGGGTGAAGTTTGACATTATACCGTCCTTTGTACTACATGCGCACATTTAAATTTTCCTCTTTTTACAAATAAGTTCAAAAAATATTCGCTATCTTTTTTCCTATTTATGTTTTTAAAATGAAATTCAGTGTTCACAATGTATAAAATTAGAATTGCATGTTTTATGCATTTATTATTTATAAAAATTATTGATTTGATTTTTTCTACATACCTTCTATTCACTTCCTATATCACTCTTCAGTTCTGATGTTAATATATTATGTTTTATTTGACTTATAATTTTAATTGAATTTATTTGTTTAAAAACATGCAAGGTGATATTGGGAATTAGGTATTAAGAATGTCCAATACTACTTGGTCTTTATCAATTTAAGTAAATAAAGGAAAACTTCTTCATTGTACTTATTTTTCATATCCCAAAGGAACAAACATAACAGAAAACAAACTGGTAATCGATAAAGAAGTAATTCTTTGATATTATTTGCGGACAAGTATGTCGTAACATGTTACAAGAGATATGCCGGTCCATATACTTTCGAATTTACGAAATAAACCGTACTATTGATATCCGTGTCAATTTTAGTTAGTATAATATTAGTATGAAACGAAAATGTTTAATACGAAGTAGCTGAGTCCTTGTATCCGATGTTATGCTCTTTTTGACCAATTTACATAAACTAAGATCAGATACTTCGTTTATCATAATTTTTCAAAATCCATAATTTTTAGGATTAAAATTTAAAAGAAAGACGAATACTCCACAAATGAAAACATTTAAAAAACGAATATAATCGGCTTTTGCCGTGATGTCAATTTCAATGTATCTTTCGCTAAAATTTGCAAAAGTTCGAGAATAGATGACAAGATTTTAAACTAAAATTAAATTCGACAGATAAACATGAAAGATTTAAGAAATTAAATAATCTTTTTCTTACAAAACAACTTTTAATATGCAGTCTTTATGATGGTAGTCGTAAGTTATGACATCAATGCGTTTCCAAAATTGATCTCACACAATATCATGGCCCAATATCAAACCCCACTTGAGGCAATAAAAAAGTTTTGGACACAGGCCTCTTATGTTACAACTCATTTCATTTGAATGTTAGTTTAGAATTTATATTGAATTATAGTTCAAATATATTAAAAAATAGCCGACAACACACTTCTGACATCAGGAACTCGTCTTTATTTTATTATTATCACTACTATGCAGTACAAGCATTAAACACGTGTTAAAATAATTTGATTTCTTAATTATTACAAACAAACTAAGATTCTGGATCTAGAAATTTAATTTACGCATTTTTTTGTTGCATGCAAATGATTTCATATTATATAATAATAATAATTATATTTATTTAGTAGATATTGTTTACAAAACATTGAATATGTCAATAAATTCAATCATATTAAGTAACCTGGATTAGAGAAATAACACATATATGATAACGAACAGCGTACAAAATTACTTGATTGAAGTAAACGTGTTTACTTGATTATTGATAGTCTTATAACAAAAAAATATTTCATGAGTCAACGACTTCAATGCTTAAATAAAGAAAAGAAATAAAAGTATTTCATTGCTTACAAATTTTCTTGAATCAAGCAAATAAAATGGACCTTAAGAACGATAAATACATATCGCCAAGAGGACAAAAGATTATAACAAAAAAATAATTTAAATAAAAAACAAAAAATACATCTATAATATAATACCTGGGTATCCTGTCATAACTGTCCCAACTTGTTAAACAATTGTACGAACTGTATCGACTAGATGTACCCATATCGAGTACAGCGGTCCAATTGACACCGCAGCACGTTGCCTTCAAGATCTTACATTTCTTCATGCGATTGTTCGTCCACACAAACACCTTTACTTTTATATTTACATTAAGTTTCTTCTTTTTTGAAATTTTTTATGTGTTTGTTTACATTCACCACAAGTTAAATAAATACACATTTCATTTGATTTGATGAGAAAAAACTTTTTGAATTATTGTATTCTAATGATTTTTTAAATTGACACGATATGCTTTTATTAAGGGGAGAAAGACTTTTATTGATACATGACTATAACACTAGTATATTGTACAACTAGTGCGATAAATTGCCAATTACACACGCTTAGAGTTAGAATAATGAATAATGTTAGACAATTTTCATCACTCTAGTGAGTAAAAAAAAATACACACGAGTTGTCGCCTTTTTCTGCTCGATTGTTCGTTTAATGACAATTGGCTATCACACGATGCAGTAGGAAAACTACAATATGACAAAGCCAGAAAAGTTACTGTATTGAAGTAAACGCGTTAAAAAAGTAAACAAGTAAATATTTCTTTAGTTAACGATCACAATACTTCAAGGAAATAAGCATATCAAGGTAATATCGCTAGAACCAAGAAAATATATACTTTCTATTATGAGAGAACATATTTTCTTGAAACTAGTACTTTTTTGTATGGTACAAAATTTATTTGTCACACACAGGGTAGTAATGAGCCATTTGTTTCAATACAGTGCAGAAAGAGGGTACTTAGCCAGCCTGAGTGAAGGCAAAAAAAATTTCTATGTCGTGATGATATGTTAAAAAAATCATGAGCCTTAAGTATAAAGAAATCAAATAGCAAGAGTCAATAAAAATAATAGTTTCAAAATTATTTGAAAATTTTTCACTGAATAAAGTTTTGCCTTTATTATTTCAAAAATACAAACTACTAAGAGTTATAAATTTAAAACCAAGTGGAGGCTTTACGTATATGAGTTTTTATACTAAGACGTAATCTATTTTATTTTTGTTGTTAGATCAATGTTCAATTTCAAAGCATAGATAAAATGATTATCTATAAGGAGACAAAATGAGAAGAATAAATCCTAGATTTATGTAGCACAAAAAAAAAACATTTGGATAAAGCAATACTCTCTTTTTGTCTAACTGGTTGTTACACTCTATGGTGGGCGTTAAAATTAAGATATTCTATGCATGTCTTGGTGCTTAGAATATCATAGTTTAATCGAAGTATTGGTATATTGAATGCAAATTTTTGAATAGTTTTAGAACAGAAATTTCATCGCTTCTTATGTTGCCACAATTATTCTATGCGATTTCAAAAATTGTGTATATTGTTGTGAAATTTGGATGAGGTACAAATTAAATGACGCATTGTAAATATCAAAATGGCAACACTAAATCAGCTTATTTAAAAGAGTTTCTTCCTTTCTTCAGGGAAATTGTTTAAAAATATGAGAAATTATTTAAAAAATTTTCTATAAAATCTAAACCCGAATTAACTTCACGCAGGAGCACATTTGAATGCTTACAATTATAATGAGCATTCAATTATAGTTTCAACGATTTGAATGTAAATTGACAATATTCATTCCATTTTAATATTATTATACATAATTTTTTTGAATACTAAATATTTTTTGCACGGCATCATCAAAAAAACTTAATTTGAAATTTTCAAGCAAAAAATTTTTTTTAAATTATCATATTTCGAATCCATTTTAAGAATAGGCAGTAAGGTGTTCGTTTTGTATGGCGCAAGTATGTTTTTGGTTGTATTTTTACGAAACGGTAATAAAAATGTTTTTGAAAATGTTTTATTGGTTTAGCTAACCAGGTACATTTAATTACTTTAAAAAACTGTATATTATCCAAATCAAAATCAAAACATTTCTAGCCAATTTCAATTTTCCGTTAGTTCAAAATATAACAATTTAAAATTCGTTTTTTTTAAATTTGATCACCACTTATATAAATTCGAAACTAAAAGTATTTGATAAATGACGTTGAAGTTTAGGCACCTTTCATCAATTTTGTTTCAGTTTTGTATTTTTACCTTTGGTATGAGCTAGGTTAGGTTATATTGGCTGTCCACTATTCAGAGACACACTCAGGCCTATAAGGGCCCAATGATCTCTGGTCATATATAAATAGCCGTTAAATCGTTCGAAGTAAACATGAATGAGAACTATCGGAGTATGTAAGAAATGTTTTTATAGAAATCCCAACATGTGATGGATGTTAGGTTACTCGATCAGAGTCCACCATCTTTAAAAAATTTGATATTTATTTTAAAAATAAAAAAAAATAAAAAAATTGTACACAAAAATAGCAATATATAATTCTGTTTCAAATTATAATTGATTAAATTACTGCATTAAAGCTTAAATCACTTTATCTATGTCTGATTCTATTTAATATTTCATAACAACAAAAATATAGTTCGTAATACTTCGGTACAATTCGGTTAAAACGTATTATACGAATCATTATGAATTAAAACTTGACTTTTATTGTAATTTACATTTAAATAAAACAAGTAAATATGTTGTATTTCCCTATTTCAAAACAACATAGAAAATTATTATATATTTTCACCATCAATTTACTTTACAATTGTATTTTCCTTTTGTTATTCTTATACACAATTTTATTTGAATAATATTTGTTTTTATTCAATTCAAAATATGATGAATGCTGTTACAGAATTTTACCCCAAAGGCAATATATGAAACAAAATTTTTCTAACAAAGGAAAATTTCTAAAAAAATAATGATGTATACATTTTTTAGTTTTATTTTAGGGAATAAAGTTATATATTTTACTCTTTTTTAATTTTTTTCATTTAGAAAATACAGAAGACTATTTTAGTTAATACGTACAGAACCGAATTTAGCGCCACGTCGCGGTAAAATTTATAATTTCACACTACATTAAAACTATTCCTATTTCTTATATGATTTCTTTATATCTTCAACTCTCAATTATGTTTTATGTTAAATTACAAGTGTATTATTTAAACACAAGGATTTGAAACGTGAAAAATGTGTAAGCTGTTTTCTTTGTGTTTCTTTAAGTTACTATGAAATAATTTTATCAATAATATTTTCTATTTTTTAATGAATAGGAATTTTTTAGTTGTGAGAAAGTAAATTTGATATATCTAGCACTAGCTCTTTCTGTATTCAACGATAGAATCTAAATAATTTTTTCAACTAAATTGATCTCTGTTTAATTTTAAAGCTTACCTAACACAAAAAATTTAGAAAAAAAAATTTAAAAATCACTTTAATATTAGATACAACACATGAAAGCCACAATTGACACACAAAATTTTAAATTAAAAAAAAAAAAAATTACTCCGATTGTTTGAAACAACAAACTTAAAGAACGTTGTAACTAGTGTAAACAAATAAACAAACTTTTTAAGTTAAGTAAATAAGTTTTAAGTTTATAAACATGCGTATAAATGTTATGATGATCTAATTGTGATTTAAGTTGAATAAAATCGACGTAATAGTATAAAACTCTACACACACATAAAATACGAGTGAAAAATTGTACGCGTATTACAGACGCTCGCTGATAAGTTAATGCGAACACAAATTCAGGTTAGGTGAAGTGAGATGACGAAGTTTTCTCTCTACGTATATATTATATACATATGTACTCCGTTCGAATATGTAGAATATGCCGCGTCGATGTATACTATACTTTCGGTGTGGTGGATATGATGCCGAATAGGACGTCGTGACGATGATGTCACGATAGAATACAACTACCGACGGCGACGCGGAGTTGTATATAATGACCAACTGTATGTAATAAAGCTGTGACTGTAAATATGTATCACTATTTGTTGGATAACAGTGCTGCCACACTGTGGTATCAACTATTAACTATTTATTTGTGTAGTATTATAATCTATGATAAGTGTCTCTTATTAGATACAATGTGATATCGAATTATTCTACCAGACTGCTTGGTGTCGAGGTCGAAATATTTTAAGTTTTTTTTTCAACATACATTTCAACAGCCGTAAACCATCTTTATTTCACTTAAAACAACAAAAAAGTTGCTAAGTTGTTTTTATAAAAAAATTATCATATATCATAGTAAATAGTCACTGGAGCGGGAAGACACCCCGATTCAGTGACATTATCAAAAATGCATGCATCAAAACTATGCACAATAGTTATTGATGTTTTTTTCGGCAAAAATTCTGGTTTACCAACTTTTATAAGTATTTTTACACAAAAATATAAAATAGAGCTTTGATAGGGACTATAACTCACAATTGTTCCTTAAAGAAAAAAGCTTGCCTAGGTGTCTCATACATTTTCAAATCATGCCATACTTTTTTTAAATATTCGATATTAATTTTTCATAAGTTATTTTTAGTTTTAGCGGTGCACGCGGGTACCCTTAAAAGGTTTATTCCTCGTTCAAATTTGCAAAGTTGATTTTTGGTCTGTTATTAATGTGTAATAAACTATTAAAAAAATAGGTTAATTTTAAGTTGGAACTAAAATAGTAGGAGAACATTAAAAAAGCTTCACACATAATATGAAGAGAAACTCAATTTCCAAGTCATGTGATAAATCATAGGAAACCACGCCGTAGTTTAAAAACTAATGAAACAATTTTGTTTCACCAATATTTTTCATTTGCTTATCGGCTTTTTAAGCTTTGGTTTTTTGCAATTTCTTCTATTTGACAATTAATTAAAAAACTGTTTTTGCATTTAATAAATGGTGGAAGCGCAATAAAATTATGTTGGCCAGTAATACTTACTATGTAGTATGCATTTATTTGCGCTTCCACCAAGTTTTTTAATATAAATACATATATTGTATTTATATTATAAACATGGTGAAATATATTCTATCTTATAATCGTTGTAAATTCAATGATGAATTTTTGCAATTGTTTAATTAGTTAGTTGTCTATTACATTTGCACCAAAAATGATAGCAACTTTAAAGTAGTTCTTGCATAACTGAGTATATGATAATATTTGATACTTTTGTTTTAAATTATAGTCAGCCACTATCTATAAATAAGTGAGTGCATGATTATGTTGAAACTTTCATTTTTTACCATCCACCATAAATTTTTTTACTATGAACAGTAAAGTTTTTCGTTATACACAGTTTTCGAAATATTTTGTCTGAAAGAGGAAATTGGATTGACTACTTACTTTTTCCATAATAAAACAGATAAATAATTTTTCTCTCTCTGCGGTGATGCCCTAGATTAGGGTGTAGTGTGCCTTATTATAAATCCACTGCCTTTAAGTAATATATTAGAGTTGTAAATCTTGAGAAAGTTCTATACTTTTTAGTTCCGATGGCTTGAGCTTTCCAACATTAAAATTCTACATGGGCTTATGAAAAAATAAATAAAAAACAAAAAGGTAGGTACCACATCTAGGGTAGGTAGTTTTATAGATAAATAAATAAAAGTAGACAGATGCAGTCACGGCATATACAGAAAACTTTTTCTTTGTGTGATAAGCATAGAATCAGGATAGCGATTTTCCCATTCTATCACATAATTCATTTCCTATGGGAACAAGTATATATATGCGAATGGTATTTTCTATACAAAATTAGTAATATGAAGATTTTTATAGTAATATGAAGATTTTCTGGAGTCTTCTCTTAAAGGTACAAGAATTTTTACTTTGGAGAAATTTTTCGAAATTGATTTTTTTTGACATGTTTTAATATGCTGTGTTTTACAAAGATTTTTCTAAGAAAATCAATCACGTTTTATTGGATTTATTGTTTGTGATATTGATTGGAAAATGTATTGTTCCAATAATTTAAATATCGTTTTGAGATCAAAGTACTTTCAACGTACTTGCAAACATTTTACTTGAAATGATTATTATTGATTTCAAATTTAATCCACGTGTTGTTGGACTACCTAAGTAGTTCGTCCAAAAATTTAAGGGTAGTTTAATACTTATACATATTATTAAACACCACATTGTGTCTTTATTATAAAATTAATAAGATCTCTTCTAATTGAATAATACTTTTTCTTTGTTTCGAAATATCCTACTTGAGACTAAAAAAGTTTTCAAGGGAAACGCTAAAAGAATGCCAATATAGTAAAAATTTTAACAAACATTTGTATTGCGTCTATATATGCTTTTAAGGGTAAAATATAATAAAAAAAACAGAAGTATATAATATAGTGTATATTGCATTTTCATGTTTTCGATCAATAAACTTTTTTTAAAACAAAACTTTTTATATATAGACGACGTCATTGTGAATAGTTTGAATGCTACATAAACTGTGAAACTCTTGTGTATTGAATCAGTGTCAATCAAATTCACTGTAAAATAATAGTTTTTAGGTATATAGAGAATTATAAATTATTTTTGGTTTGACCTATTAACATAACTAAACAAACTCTGAGGATATATGACCGTTTGAAGCCAGATCAATAACATGAAAATTATTGCTGTCAACATGACAAAAAAAAATTAAATGCTGTCTTTATCGTTGCATTTCATTAAGCAATTATCTATCTCCTCCTTCTATTATTGACTGCGGAACTCTTTACTTCCTTAATAAGCTTATAAAGACGAACGAAAAAGTTCTTTTACCAAATTTTGGTGTGGGGCCTACTTTCCAAGATAATTAGAAATATAGTAAGGATGCAGAGAACTTGAGAAATATAAGGATGCAATAATGAAGACTGCAATAATTGTTGTCTATTTTCAAATGCTCTGCCATTGGAAAAATTAATTAACTGATTTGGATAATTATCTCGGAAATTATTCCTCTGATCGAAATTTGGTTTAGAGGTTTTTCGTTCGACTTTATAAGCTTATTAAGGAAGTCAAGAGTTCTGCAAGCAATTATGAAACATCTTAAGTATATATATCATATCAATTCCATTTTACCCGCGTCTTGTCGGTATCTACGCGAAAGTTTACTTTAGTAATGTTATTGACCTAAATATGAGAATAATAAAAAAATTAAAAATATATTCGTAAAATCGTTATAATCTCTGTAAATGTATGACTTACAGAATAAGGTGATACTTATTAACCGATAGGTAGGTAGGTCATACTTCAAAGCAGGTCTCATGTCAATTTTATTATCAATTTATTTACAAAAAATTAAACCGATTCTCAAAAATATTAATTTCCTTGTGAGTTTTAAAACCACAAAGTCGATTGTTAGCCAAGAATATGGTTAGCGTCCCCTTCAAAGCGTAACTGTTCACAAGAAAATAAATGCTTGGTTCTTAAAATTTAGTTTTTACTTTTCATTTTCATTTTTTTGGAGTCGGTTCATTTTTTGCAAAACATTTTTTAATTATTTTACTTACTAAAGAGAGAATGTAAATTTTCAAAATGATAATTGTAAATGCTTGTGTGAATATTAGACTTAAGAAAAAAATGATCGGATGGTAAATTCTAGAAAAATTTCCCTTCTAAAATTAATATATACATTTTTCTGATGTAAACCGAGAAATTTCATATTACCTATTACATCCTCCGGTCCGAGCCTAATGAGACCAATTCGACATAAACTCTCTTTTCAAATTTATCAACAATTTTTCTCTAGTTTTCATGGTGGTAGAATAAAATGATAACGTAACAGTATCATTTATTTCTATTATCATAGTAAACAGTAGCTTTCTTTCAGAAAGTTTGTAACTATACTAATGAAGTTTTGTTCAGAAAATGATATATTTAAAATATAATAGACACGACTATTTCGCTACAAAATGCAACTCTTTGATGTTACAATCCCATTATTGTTATTATGCACAGCCTATAAATTGGTATAACTAAATAATAAAAAAACCACAAAGTGTAAAATAAATGAATGAATTTAGACCAGAAAATAACTATGAGAAATATACTGGAACATTTTTTTAAAATAATTTTCCAACATTATATTTAGATGGAGGGAGGAACGTACTAGTGGTACTTCAAGACACATATGGTCTGAGTACAATCGTATGCGTTCCGAAGATCTTATGACACTTCCAGGTGCCTCTATTAGCAAAGATGTTGCGGCTATTACAGGACACTGGTTGGGTGGCACGCATGCTGAACGCCTGGGCCTGGCAGACTATCACGACTACTGCAGGAGCTGACACATTGGTGAGGAGTAGGAAAGAATGTCTCATCTTCTCTGTCACTACCCAACTCTTGTCATGACAAGATGGAATTACTTGATCCAGCCTCTCTTTGACGACCTCTCCAACAGGATGTCCACAAATGTCACAAAACTCCTTAAAAACTTAACAGCTCCAAATGGTTCATGGAGTAGTGGCCGGGGATGGGCCAACCCTTTCTCGGTATCACAACGGACCCTATGGTGTCCCACTCCAGGACAGCCACTCTAATTTAACAAAACCTAACATTATATACCGAAAACAGATAGAAAAATTTCGAAAAGGGACAAAAAACGCGAAAACAGAGGTCGGTTCATTTTAAGGGGAATGTAGAGTACAGTATTTAGATCTTTATACGGGGACGTCTTCACGGTCAAATTATCTTTATTTATTTGAAAAGGAACTATATTTTGGCTTTGATTTTAATAGTGAATTTTTGGTGTCTGATTTTATGCTTTTTTAAGTTTTTTTGTATGTATATTTTTTCACCCCTAAATATAAGGGAGGAAACTTTAAAAAAATCACCTTTTATCATTTTAACTAAATTAATGTGATCAGATAAAGTTTTGATCGATTTTGGCAGGAACTTTCTAGCTGTATAAAGTCATCTCTATAAATTTCAGACGACTGTTTATTTATTTATTTTCTTTCAAGATACGTGCTTACTGACAGACAGCGCAATTTTATAAACAAATTTTACAAAACTTTTGGTCTAGAGCCTTAAAAGTTTAAATCCTCTTCCAAGGGCCCGTATGTATGAAAACCAAAGCCGTGTGCTTTAGTGATCCTAGAATGTAATATTTTTAAATAAAACTTTAGCTATTTATATTTTACTTCATATAATGGCGTAGTATAGTATTGTTAGACTGTGATAACATTATTTTACTATGTAAAATTAGTACGAGTCCATTTCGAGTTTTGTTGTAATAATATCGAATGGCTAACTATTGTTTTAAAATGTATCTACTCTACATGCATACGTTCTATGTGCAAAAGCATACTACTGTATTTCAGAGACTGGAAAAAGTTTTAAACGCGCTCTTAATAAAAGCCTCTGTAGTTTTTGTGCTCTTTTTAAAAAAATAAGTTGCCAAAATGTATCCGATCACTAGAATAATACAGAACAACGGTTGTTCGAATAAATGTATAAAATTGCATTTCAAACCAAATCTTATTCAATTCACTTGATCTTAATCAAATTTCAATTATCTTTAAATTTTTTTGCTTCCGCAGTGTGAAAATACTAGAAATATCGAGTCGTTTGTTAACTATTATTCACGACAAGAGCAAAGCGCCAGTAACTGTAATAAAAATTAAACATTAATGTTTATCCACAGGTATACTATTTGCTGCAGATGCTATCTTTAATTTTTTAATTGGTCGTTGATTAAAGTAGTATTATGTGCTTTAAAAAGTAGTTCAATTTGAAGTATACTTTTGGATTGATTTATTATGGCGATTTATATAAGATGCATAAAGCTTCTCTTTTTGTTTGGGACATTTTTTCGTAAACATCATTCTTTACCGGTAAGGACGCAAATTATATAGTATGTATTATATGGGAATATCAGTTATGTGTGTGTGTCATGTACGAATGTGCGGCTTCATTCTTCTTTACTTACGTATGTTACTATCTTTACATGGTATTTCAATAATTAACTCAGTTAATGGTTTGTTTTCACTTGTTTTTAAATTTTAATTTAATCATACTAGTACTGTATGAAGGTAAAACAAGTGGTTTCTAATGTGCTGTTGGCACACCCAGTATGAATACAAAATAATATTATGTGTATTTACAGGTTTCACGAACAATGCATATTAACTTTACAATAAAATAAAATATGAATGAACGTTGTCCATTATTCGTTGGCTCTATCATCACATATAGTTATCAAAGTAAAAATGTATGAACAGTTAGCATGTTATGTATGTTATGTATGTTATGTAATATGTAGTTATTAAAATAATGAAAATAATATTATATGTAGGTATACATTGCACTGACTGAAAAATATAAACAATATACATAAAAATAAATTAATGTACATGCAGTATAACCATAGTAAAAGGTTCTGTAAATATATTGTGTATTCCCTGATGTAACACACTTAGTGATGCGGCATAGCGAGTAATTGTACGCTATGTGATGCAAGCATCAAATTATTATTTTTGATTATAAGTAATATAAAAAAGATTTTAAAATAAATTGGCAGTAGTCGGTGTGGTACTGAAATCGTGCGAGTGCGACCCCTGTAGTCCACACGACTAACTTCCCAAAGGAGGAAAAAACATTTAAAAAAAGGTCTTGTTAGCCTTCATAGATTATTCTTCGAACTGCAGCTTATGCTGGAACTGATGTACTGCAGCTTATGCTGGAAATAAAAGTTAGTTCATTTAAGAGTAATCCTTAAAAAGACCAAAAATATAATTAACTAGACACATTATAAACAAATATAAATCCTATATTACAATTATATGTTAGATGAAGAATGAGGGAACAGATAAGGAAAACATATATGATGACGTAGGAAATACGTTAATCTATTGTATCTAAAGATTTTGTGTATTTGTTACCGTTTATGTTTTATCTCAAACCTTAAGTTGTTTACGCTCAAAACTTAAGTTTAAAGCATATCACTTAAATTCGCAATATGAAGACGCTGACTGATTATATTGAAACTCTTTTCTTTACCAATTGCTATACACCTTTATTCCATGCCGAGTTACTAGTATGGTAAGATAAAATGTTGTATTAACAATTACTTCTGTTTCTGTAAATGATGAAGGATCTTGCATCGATGAGAAATGGCAGTAATGATAGTGAGAAAAAAAATACGTGTTTACATATTATAAAGATGATAAAAAGAGAAAATGTTTAGAAAGATAAATATGCGCCAAGAAAATGGAATTAGTAAATGCAAAATATGATTGCTTGCAATAAAAAAAAATTTCCAGATTTTTGTTAATAAAAAATGAAAAAAATGTATGCGTAACCTGCGTATTTTTGGTGTGTAACATGTTTCTGCTCGGTTATTGTATGCTTGCTGTATTTTTTTTATGGTAGTGATTTTGTAAAAAGGATCCAAAATATGTAAGCACGAAGCGCGAACTATTTGATTTCATTTATATTTAACTACAACATCTTGTTGTGTGTACCGCATATGTCGCCGTTTGCCGCAAAAAAGACGAAAATGAAATTAATTTTTTTAAATATTTTTTTTTATCTATTTATTTATTTAAATCAATTTTAAGGAAAATGGAAAAATAAATATTTATATGAAAACGATACAGTCTATCGCTTCCATGTGATACACCTTATCCACTATGTGCTGGTCTATTATAATTTATTAATTATGTGTCTATCCATTATACATCGGCTGCAATTGAATTGGAGTCGATGCATTTGATTTAATAGCTATTAAAGTTTTGATTTTCTGCTAGTTAATTTATTAAAAAAATATTGAATGGTTTTATAACAAATGTTTTCATTGATTGATCAGTAAATTAAAAGCATCATTGATTAATTGGTCATAACTGAATAACTGAATTTATGGGTTTTATAGACTGGTATTTAGGGAAAAGTGTGGTATTTTGTTGGTAGCATCAATATTTTTAAGTGTTACAAACTTGGGACTAAACTTAGTATACCTTAGTTTTTTTCTTCGAAGTAAACGTGGATAAGAAATTTCGGAGTAGGTTAAAAATTTTACTGACAGGAATCTCAACTGAGCCCCAACCCATTTTTCAAGTTAAATGCCGGTCAATTGTATGAATTATTGTTTTCGACATTAACGTAATAGAAAAATAATGTGTAGTTTCTACGATAACTCAAATGCAAGGTACATACTTCAGGTATTTGTTTAAATATAAATAAAATTAATAATAAAATAACTAGCTAGTGGTTTAATAGTTTATATGCATATGCTTCTAAGTAGATAAAACAAGTTATGTAATTTATGTGGGTTCAAAGAATTGAAATGTATTTTATGTATGAGTTATTTTATATTATGTATATGAAATATATCATAGTATATTAAGTTTAGTCCCAAGTTTGTAACGCTTAAAAATATTGATGTTATGAACAAAATTTTGGTATAAATGTTCATAAAATCACCTAAAAAGTCCATTTCATTTGTCTGTCTTCTGTCCGTCTGTCATTACGATAACTAAAAAACGAAAAGATATATCAAGCTGAAATTATAGCATAGTGAGGACGTAAAAAGTGAGGTCGAGTTTGTAAATGAGCAATATACGTCAATTGGGTCATGGGTCAGTACGGCCCACCTTGTAAGCCGTTAGAGATAGAACAAAAATTCAACATGTAAAAATTCTTCCTTATAAAAAAATAAAAAACTTTTGTTTGAAACATTTTTTTGTAAATATCACTGTTTATCCGTGAGATCGAAAATTGTATATAGTGTGTTATATGGGAATAACAGTTATATATGTGTGGCATGTATGCATGTGTAATGTGACATAGTAATCATCACTGTCTATACATGGTATTTCAACGATTAAATCAGTCGCTTGTTTGTTTTCACTTGTTTTATATTACAATATAAAATATATGTATTTCAATGGAAAATTGTTTTTCCTCTAGGAAAATAAAATTGTGTTTTAATTCGATATGGTATAGTGAGATATCATTCGAGAAGGTAAACAGTTTTATGTTTTGGTTCTCTTTGAATTGTTTACTTCTGTAAACGTTGTAATACTATCGATATTTTCCACTTTAAAATTTTTATCAATGTTATAACCTCCAAAGTGAAAATGTTTGTCAGCTTAGCTTCCACGTGTAAACAGCTTAAACGATTTTTGATCAGTTTTAATCAAAAATCTTTACGCTTAGTTTCAAATTTAACAATTTACCTTAAGACTTTTTTTTTATTAAATATTGTACACATTTGATAAATATTATTAATAATTTGATGAATTTCCAAGAACCTATTTTACGCATTACAAACCTAGTTAATTATCTAACGTCAACGTGGGGTGGAAATTCATTTGAAATGTAACATGTAGGTATTATTCAAATTGTTACTGTAATTGAAATATTTAATATTTATTCATAATCGTAAAATTGTATGCTAAAGTTATTGTTAAAACAAATATATGTGACGTTGTAGGGATATACAGGGTATACACTTCATTCAACGACAAACAATATCAGGATGTGATACGGAAGAATTCAGTGAATAATTGATTACGAGTATACATATATCGAAATAAAAATCTAATCGAAAATATTTTTTTTTCTAATTATTTAATTTGTAATTTATAAATTAATAATTTTCTGTGCCTTTAGTGCTTCTTGATTGTTCTTGTTTCAGTAAAAAAATTTCACCTTTAAGGGATTTGAACCCTCGAAGAAATACCAAAATAGGGTATTCTACTATATTTGAAAAAGTACTTCAAAATGTTGATTTTGCTAGTATAAAGCCACCAAAAATTTATTTCAGACAAATACACACGCTTTCTTGCCAAAAACTTAAATTAAATTTTAAACCTTTTTTAAACTGTCAAAAACGCGAGCATTTGGTGACGAGCAATTTGGTGACGTAATATCGGTATCATTAAACGAAATAACACAGATAAGTTTGACAGATACAATCATAGACATCTGATTATAACAAATATAAATACATATTATCTATGGATATATTATACCCAGCTGTCTACACTGAACTAACTGATGGTCTATGGCTCATACCGATATGACATCACAGAAGGGCTTGTTCGCGTTTTAGGCCACGTAATATACAGTTTAAAAATTGCGATTTTTAATTTTAATATTTAAAAAAAATGTGCTTTTATGACTCGAAATCAAAATATTTAAGTATATTTTTTAAATTTTAACTTTTTTTTAAATTTCATAATTTATTTTTTACTAACAATAATACCCTATTCTGGAATTTAAGTTTAAATTTTAAGTGTTTTTGAACATTAGGATGTTCGAATTTATGGTCCTTAAATTGCTTATAAGTACAAAATGTGCGAAGATAACCACTTAATAATAGAAATATTAGTATAAATTACCTTGCCCATTTATAACTATTAAATAAATTTTCTTTGTTTGCAGACTGATAAATTTCAACAATTTTCTTCAACAGTTTTCTGCACCTTACCTGTAAAAGAGAAACATTTATATTGTAAACATTATAATATATTTTCAGTTTTTCTTACTTAAGTATCACTAAAATGTATAATCGCGTGACTACATGCATCAAAATTCAAAAATGTGTACTATCATTATAAAATAGATTATATATTGGTAATGATCATGAGTGCAAATTACTCACAAGAGTTTAGACTTTTTCAAAAGGAGTGCAGGGTGATTCCTTTTTCGTTTTTATTGAACCTTAGCAAGAAAACTGTTTTTCACATTTTGCAGTATGTTATTTTGGCTGTATTCAATTTTATTTCGATTAACAGCAGCCGACCAATTCAGTGTTTTTCAACCTAAATCGAATCTCAATCGATATATATTTGAAAAAAATACTTGCAAATTTCTGAAAAATGCCAAATATCTATCGATACAGAGTGTTAAAATTAAAACACAAAAGTATGAAATATAATGGATGTGTAAATATTGGTAAAACGGGCACTTCAAAAGGTTGGAATCACCTTAAGGCATAAATCATGTTCGATCCTTAGTTCATACTGTCAAATTTCCAATTTTTATAACCAGCTACACAAAAGTATCCCTTTTCTTCCAAAATTTCAACACCTTATTCTACAAGCCTTCCCGGCAATAATTGTACTTAAAAATTGTACTTATTTTAAAATTACGATCTGATGAAGTCTCTTTGTTATAACTTGGGCCACCTTGTTAAAGTCGTACGGAGCTTAGACTAGATATTTCATTTTTAGTATTTTTAATAATATCTTTGAGAATATTTGCCAATTATCCATTAAAAATACTAATAATATTATTTTAAAATAGAATATATAAACTATAGATATATGATTAATATAGTTATAAAATTATAGTTTATGGTTTAAAAAAATTCAAACTTAAGGTCTTGATCGAATTATAAATGACCATAAAATATTAGTTATTGTTATATAGTTTGTCCAGAAAACAAATTTTTATTATATTATAAAAATGATTCGCCTTTCTATTTTTCACAGAATTTTATATAAAGGTGAAACGTAAATATCCTTCTAATTTGCAATCCAGTGAGAATAAAATAACTAAAGTGTAAATAAAACCAAAATAAACTTTTATTTCTAATTTTTCAAAGATATTTATGGCTAAGCTGGTAGGCTAATTATGGACTGGACAGTTCAAACTTAGATAAAAATCAGAAAAATTGCAAAATGTAAAAATATTTTCGTAGTCGAATAGTTTTTAAACACCATACTCCAAGATGTTTATTAAATTATGTTACTTAACGAAAGACATTCAATAGGTCCGAATTTTTGCTTGAAAAATTTTCTTTTCTGGCTTACAAAAAATATAGATTTTAAAATATAAAAGGGGCTAAAAACTTGTTTACTTTATTTTGGTCAGTGTCTTCTTTACAATTTTGCTTCGAAAAAAATTCAATTTTGCTAATATTACATGGAAAATTCCTAAAATTAAATATTATGATTGTGAAACAATGCGGGTATTATTATGATTGTGAAACAATCATAACGAAGGCGGTAATTGTGAATTGAATAGGAAAATTAAAACTTTAATGTGAACCAAATTTTCAGACAATAAAACTTTCTATTATTAATCACCTGATCACCTATTCTTTCAACATTTACAGAGATTATTACAATATTTTCCTGATTAGAATAAAAGCCAGGAGTTTCAACTCAACCTACATATTACATACGTCAACGGTTTTTATGGTTTTCATTTTTGAGAGTTATCGTTTTTTTTTTTGTGTTAAGATACATACATACTCCATACATACAAAAGTTTATATTTGTTATCAATCTAATCCCATAACAATTCTCGTATATGATCGAAGTTTGACAACTCTCCAAAATAAGACGTTCGTACTATGATATAATAAAATATATATTTCACGTCAGTTATTTGAAAAATCATAAAAATCACGAAAATAAAAAATTGTCATTATTTATAATCGAAGTAAAGTTATTATGGTTGATTGCATTTTACACTAAACTTGATCAAAAATGTTTCAAGAACAAACATTGGATATTAAGAAATCATTGCCGTTAGGTATAAAAGGGTGGATAAAAAATGTTTTAGTTGAAAATTTTTAAGTTGTAAATTTCTTTTAGCATCACAAATATTGGTTTGGTAGTACGTCAAGTATGTTTATCATATTGAGCATATTAATTATATCGACTTTTCGAGTTATTTTGAGATATACGTAATTTGGTTAAGTTACCAGCCTTATGATTATTATTTAAAAGAAAGTTTTTTTTATCTTCTAGGTTCTAGGCCAAATTTAATCAATTGAACTTGAAAAGCAAATGATTTTCTTTATTTTTACTACTTTTGTAATTGTAGATATATAGGGTGATTTTTTCACAATATTCAGCCTTATATTTTGGAAATGGGATGGAAAATCATTAAACGTATATTTGGCACAGTAATTTCTTGTTCTAAACTTTTTGAACTTGATTTCAAGTTTTTTCAAGATATAAAGTTTCAACTAAGAAAATTTGAAAACAGAAAATTCTGAAAAAACAATTTTTTTCCTTTGCCATTATTACCTTATGTTTTAGGTTTAGTTCCTAGAAAGAATTAAATTCAGGTCAAAGAAATCTGACGGCTATTAATACTTTAACATCAATTAAATTGATGATTTTGTTGACCATCGCAATTACAAACACAGTAGGTATCGAAAAACTGTTTTCTTATTTTTCGTTTACATTCATGAAGCTTAAAGCTATAACAAAATTCAACATCAAAGTTGCAAATAGGGTACAAATAATTTCAACCACAAGTATAAACTAGTCTTGGCAAAGCTAAGCCAACGCAAGCTAAATGGTTAAACTTATTGAGGTAAAATACTTATATTTATTGTATTGGAAAGAAAGCATTTAAGCTAACTTCACTCGTTGTTACAAAATTTTCAGACAATTTCTTGTTAATCGCCTTTGTATCAAGTATATAGTTTGTACTAAATTATGTCGTTAGATTAAACCAGGCTACTTGTCTACAAAATCGGCTTTTAATTAACATTTTCTACCTTTATCCTTTTATACCTGATAACGAAGAATGGCTAACAAGTCTTATTGGGAAACTTACCGTTCTTTAAAAAACATAAATATCTATTTTTATAATGATTTTATTTTGACATTTAAACTAAAAATCAACATTATTTTGTTTCTAGTTTATACCTTTATGATAAAAAATAACACCTTTAAGTAGTAACCTTTTTTCTAAGAAATTTTTCAAGCATGAATTATATTCAAAAAAAGAAAATATAAATCATGTATGGTACTCCAGTAAAATGAAATATCTATACATGTTTTCTCAATTCTATCAGGCTATTATAGAGGCGATGACGTTGTTTGTGTCTCTAATATAATACGCCATATTTACATGAATGGCATTTTATGGTTAATGACCTTTTTACACATGTTCTATAATGTAAGATGTGTTTGGAATTCCAAATAAATTATTTTTTAAGATATTTTGGTGCTATATTTTATCAGCGTCATATCATCTCTATTAAAAAAACTGTGCTTTTCAGGTAAAAGGGCCAATATTTAGATAGAGACCTTGCATTAATTTTTTTATATTCCCAAATTCATATATAAATGGAAGAATATTTTATCTAAAGTATATTTAAGTAACTTTCTGAGTAATTAATATTTCCATTTTTTATGAACTATTCATAAAAAATACATAAAATTTTTGGATAAAAAAACACGGTAGAGGCGGAATCATGATAAATTCACATTTGTCAGCCTGTTTCTATGGTAAATAACTTATAATCTATTGAATTGATTTTTTTAATCTATTGAGAGCAAGTTTTGAAACTAACTATTTATCATTCTGCATGTAATTAAAACGATATGTTGACGTCACTGGCGTTTGAATTTATTGATTAGAAAAATCATTTTCAATTGTAAATTTACATGAAAAAACAATTAAACAATTTTTTTTTTCAATTTTCTTAGAAATTTTTAGGAAACTTTGAACTTTTGAGCAAGAAGACGAACAACAATCAATAATAAACATAGACAAGTATCAAATGCGATTAATACTTGGCTTTTGTTATGGCATTTGTCCATTTTCGTTGCTGTTTACTATTCACCTTCGTGTCTGACGGCAGCTTAAGAAAAACAAAAAAGATGTTCATAAAATTTCAGCTCGTGGCGTAATAAAAGAATTAAGATTATTAGTTGACTACTTGTAAAACAGCTTTTGAAAGGAATTAAGTATAACAACAGCGGTCTTGCTCAGCATTCAAAATATTAAAAAGTAATTTTTAATATATAAGTATAAGTAATTTTTCATCTATCAAATTAAGGATTCCGTACAGAAAAATTATTTTTAGCACCCAAGATTAAGGAAAGAAACACATTTGTTAGACAGTACCATGGATATAATATGTGGTGATGAAGGGAAAGTCCGATGCAACTCAACCGATTTTTTTCAATATTTCTAATAATTAGATATTGTTCTCATTTAGTGAAGTTGGTTAAAAATCGGTAATAAATTATGCTACAGAATAAAATTAGTTAAGATTATAGATTTAATTATGAAAATATAGTAAAATGGTTTATTTTTATAATATTTTGTACATGCATAAACTTATATTCCGTATACGATTGTTATATCGGGGAATAAAATACTTTCTTTTTTTTTTCAATTTGTTTTAATGTTCATTTTAATTATTACTTTGATTATATCGGTAACATACGGTAGATAAATTCAATTAAAAGTAGTTACCTATTCTTACTACTATTATAGATACTTGTATAACAAAACCATCGAGAATAGTAAATGTGATGTAGAGTTTATGAAATACTGAAGGTATTGCGGAACTCATATTTCAGAAAATAAACCTATTTAAAAGCGTTGACGTCACAAAAAAATTTACATCAGTCAGTGAGCTTTGGCACTTTGACGAGTTTCATCAAATTCCAAAAAAAAAGTGCCCTACAATTGCGTTCTAGGGCATTGACGGGTACCAAAAAAAATCCCAAACTAATAGCCCTATAGTTCTTATTAAATCAAATCAGATATCTTATTTATTCAGATGTTAATTTATAATAAACTGAATTGTAATTCCATTTTATGTCGGTTTTACACTAAACAGACAACAAAAACAAACTAAAAATAACTTTTCGCAAACTTATTGAAGACTGACAGTGTTCTGCGAGAGTTGGGAAATAAAAATAGTAATCAATAATGGGTTTTGCAACCTTTTCAAAACACGACAGTTTTCAAAAAGTTGGTGAAAAGTTGAATCTGCCCGTCTGTTCGCATTTCAAAAAAAGAATAAAATTCTAGAAAACACTTTTGAAAATTTGCGAATTATTTGAAAACCAAATAAATGGCGACCGAAAAACCTCCATAATTGTGTTGGTTTTTTAAGGTCTTCTAATTTATGAAAAATATTGTCAGCATTGACATTCAACACTTACTATACTGCATATTTCAATAATTAACTAGGTCAATTATTTTTTTTCACTTGTTTGTATTTAAATGGCCAATGGGCTTAAACAAATAAATCTGTTAGTATTATTATGTATTTAATTTTGAAGTTAATTCGCATCAACATTATCACACTTTAAAAATTACTATAAATAGTATAGTTTAAGTATTCCTCCTTGAACAGTAACAAAATCTCTTTTAAATGAAGATACATTGTTTGTAACACTAATGAATACAAGTGTATTATAGTTAAAATGCAATTTATTTTGTTATCTTTTTGCCTTAATGTTTTAAAACTAAACTGTAGTAGTAATGCTAACTTTATTAAGTACACAATTTAATGTAAATTTAAAAGGAAAAAAGAACGAAAAGAAACAAGAAGAATGAATATGGATAAAACAAATTCCAAAACACATATCTTAAAGAATTAATAATTATCAAAGAGTGAGAGTGCATTGACAGAATAAGTACGTCATTTTGATTGTAATGGGCGTGGTAAACTTAATGAAGATATTTTCTTATACTGACTTTGTGTTGCTATTTTAGTAAATGTGAAAATCAGCCTGGTGAACATGATGTAAACAAGCTAGATCAATATGTTTCTGATTAAGAATAAAATAACATAGTTACACATGTTAATGTAAAAATTTTGTAAGGAAATCTGTAGAAATTTATCATACACAAATATCGAAAATATCAGATTGGCAATGATGTTGTGAAAAAAGGAGCTACTGTGATAAACGATAGTGAGAGAGAGAGAGGTGGGGGGGGGATGTATAGGTTATGATCCTTTTTACCATGTACTTGTATTATAGACCATAGGTGGACACCGGTTACTCTGTTTACTCAGTAAGCTCTGCAGGTTGTTTTCGCATCCTCAGTTAGTAAGAGAGGTGTGTTCTGAGGTGAGATTCACTCAGTTTAAATACAGAGTATCCACCCGTTTTTTTTGAATTAAACAAAATTAAATTTTATATATATTTTTTATAGACTGAAAAGCAATAATCATTTCTGTTATTAAAATCACTTACACAAAAAAAATTTATTTTTACCTTATTAATTCAAAGTAAATCACGAAGAAATTCTGAGAAGAATGAATAACCAAACAAAATTATCCCCAAAAACATTGTCCCCACTCCCAAACCTTATCATTGGCATATGTATAGTAAATTAAGATTTCTCTTGTAATCCTTTTAACAACAGTAATCTATTTTCCGTTTGGATTCTAAACAGGTAGAACAATGTATTAAACTAGTTGTAACATCATCCGTCTCACTTTGGAACATACGTTTCTTGTTAAAAGCCATAAAGAGTAAAACAAAGTCAAAGCCTGCCCAGTTTTGTGATAGACATATACCAAACCCAAATAGTTACGGGAGTATAGATATAGCTTATTGCATTAATTTTCTATTGTATGAAATATCTGGGTCATCATTGATATTGAGGACGTTGTTGTATGATGGTATAATGTGGTTAAAATTCCTGTACGAAAATCTGCGATAATCTCAGTTATATTAAACACCTTTACGTTTAAGTTCCATAAGTATTCTCTGCACTCTTCAGTACAAATGAAGTATTTTTAAAAGTGTGAACTTAAATGGTGTGGTATGGGAGACGTTCCTTGATGCTTCAACTGGAAGATTTGTTGTAATCTAGTCAAAGGAAAGCTGCATCCTGTAATAGCTCGCTTGCCCATGCTGATTTCTCGCACTATCAGTGCCAGTTCTTTTCTTGAAGTTATCTGTGAAGACTAATCTTGACTGTACTAAAGCGATGATTTTTTACTTTGACAAAGCTTTTCTGCTGCAACAGTTTTTATTGGTAAATATAGCCGAGTTATGAAGTACTGTAACATACGCACACGCAATTTACTTATGAATATATCCAAATTAGATCCTGCAAAGAGAACGATGGCAGGAAAATGAAGACAAGCTGCTTAAGCTTGTCAAAAAAAAACTGTTTAAGCTTGTCAAAAAAAACAAGTGTTTTTGCTGCGCCAAAAAGAACAAATAAAGTAGTCAGAACAAGTAAAGAATAGCGTATTTGATAAGTTAATAAGGGTAAGCGAATAGGAGGAGGAATTAATTCATCTCAACAGCCCATACATACATAAATTTCTTTTACAAGCGGTAGAAACATTGAAGACACATAAAGGCACAACAACGCAAAGACACCGTATAATTTTTTTTCTGTTTTTCTGGATGAAAAATAGACTAACTAATAAACAAGTTAGTTTGCTTCATATATTGTTTGTATACATAACAAACATATTTTTTCTTGAATAGAGTCTTAATAAAGTTAGTTGGTAATATTTTCTTTTTATAGAATTACACTACGAAGTAATTTCATTTAATGTTGTTATGCTTTTATAAGATAGCTTTATTAGAAATATTTCGTTGTAGTGTACTATTCGCATCGTGCGTGAGTTTTATTGGAGGCGTTTTCATGGTAACGATACACTACTTTAATTATAGAATTGTATGGATGCATAAATAATTGTATGGATTGCATTTATGACTTACATTGAAAATTTAATATTATTGTCTCACAAATTTCAATAAATAACTATAATAATTTACATTTAAAAAATAATATTTTTGCAATTTTATTTCTTATTTTCACAATTTTTTATGAATTAAGTTTAATTAATTAGTGTTTTTCAATGATTTTAATTTGACATTCACTATAACATTTACATGTAAAGAATTGTAAATTAGTCATAACAGCCTCCTTTAACACCAAAATTTTTCACTGGAAGCGCTGGCGTCAATATCATTGTCCCTACCATCACTACGCACACAACGAATCATACCACAAGCATTAATTTTATTTTCAGCAAATTATTGTATTGAAAATATTGAACCAGTAAGAGATATCGTGCCATCTGCCTTTTTTCCAAGACTTGATTACCCACATCTTCCGAATATGGCCATTTGACGTCAAATTAGGCTATGTAGAGAAGCTGTGAATGGCTTCAGATACCCAAACACCACGGGCCATCCGGTCCATCCGGGCCATCCACCACGGGCCTGTCCAGATATACAATTACCTGGTGTCATTGCTTTGAATAATAGTAATGAATTAAATGACAACTTTGATTTATTATTTATATAGGTTATTATTCTTATTGATTATTATTTATATTTGTTTAGAAAATAAATTATTCATATGAATTAAATTCATATAAGAAACAATGAAATGTCATTGAAGTATCTGTTTGACATATCAAAATGATAAAAATTTATATAATTTCATAATCAAAAATAATTTAATAATCGAAAATACTAATTGAAGAAAAAATTAATATGCTCTTCACATGACCTCTGTATACGGTGTTCCTCAAAACAACCAAACTTAAATCACGTATATCTCGAGTAATAATAGTTTTATAAAGCTCGATTGTTTAAGATCTACTTCATTAAATTGGCTACATACTATTTTCTAAGTGGTAAATAGCTGGCATACAAATACGCTTTAGATACTCTTAATGAATTTTAAACTATAGAAGACCAAAAATGTACTGTCCGCAGGAAATTCGTCGAAAACCTTCTTTATTTATGAAAAAGTAATGACAGTTCTGAAGAAACTATATCAGGCATTTAACATAATATTGATTGATTTATTCTCGATTAAATCTTTAATTTATTGGTTCGTAGCTAATAGACATTTTGTCGCCCTATTTGCTCAGTTGGTTAAGGTGTAACCAATGTCGCCCGCGGTATGCTTAGGGTAGCGGGTTCGATTCCCGCCTTCGCAACAAGATTAATTTAATTAATAGTTGTGATGGGCTTGCATGAAGGAGGTGCACTCAGTCTCTGAAATTGAGTAGCTGATAAATGAAGTTATCAGAGGAAAGGTGGTAAAACACATATGGTATCACAATGGGCTCTATAGCCTGAGTGTGTCGTTCGTGGACAGGCAAATAACCTAACCTAATAGACATTTTCGGTCGACTTCAAGGAAAATTCAATTACAAAATGAAAGATTTAAGTTTTGCCAAAGCATATTTCTAACGTAAGAGTTAAGAAAACCAACCCCCTTTCCTTACTACGACAAAGGTTCCTGAAAAATTTTTTAAATCAAGTATACGTTTTAAAAAAGTGAGCCGACTGAGCTATATTCTAAAGTAAACTACCTATTCAAATCCATACATCCAATGGCTGAATAAAGACCAAATTCTTAATATAAACCAATGGCTTAAATAATTAAACCAATGGATTTATTATTTAAGCTAATTACTTATTAAATCAAGAGATTTTACGTATATATAGAGGTAAACAAATTTTGAGTCAGGCTAATGGATTAATATATTAAAATTAAAGTTAAAATAATTCGATAGAATGTAATCATTTATCATTACAAACATAAGATAGATAGGATAATGCTTTTTTGATTATACTAGTAACAGACCGTATGTTTATAATCCTGCTAAATTTTTATGATTCTCTGTATCTGATTGAAAAAATATTGGTAACAAAGAAAATAATCGTTTTAATCGTGGTTCGAGAATCGAGCTTATACAAATAAACTTTTTCGGTGTTTTTGGAACTATATTTCTTATCACACGTTATGATTTGTTTGCTGACTGGGAAGTAAAACCACAAAAAGTGCGACAGATCCCAAAATCCAACGTGTTGGTTACCTAGGAAACTTAAATTTTTTTTCGATTCAGCTTGCCATGAATTTCAATAAAACAAGTATTTGACTTCTGAAATTAATACTTTAAATTTTCAAAATTACTAGTGCACAGATATGCAAACAGTATTGTTCTAGTAAAACACACGAAAGTGCGGAAACTAATTACACTAAACTTGTAAGGTAGCGTACCAAAAAACTAGTATTTGTAATTAATTACTAATACAGGTATTTGAACGAAAGGAACATAGTTACTACCGGGTGTCCTACGACACCTTTCATTCCTTTTTTAAATTTTGTTTAACTTTATGTATCATTTATAAAAAAATTCATCGAATCACAAAGAAAAATTGCAGGAAGTAGGAAATTATCAAATACCAACTAACGTTCAAAAATCAAAAACATATATTCTACTTTTCTACTATTTCGACCATTTCAAACCTATATGACAGATCAAAATAAAATCGTCAAACTACGAAAATTTTTTATAAATTCAACACTCTAGCCGCGATTAAAACTTTATTTTTCTTAACTGATCATTATTCATCATCCAAACGGTGGACGATCATAGAAATATTCTTTCGTTCTGGGCTCACGATCTCAAATACTTTCATAATTGAAAATCTAAGCCCAACAAACATTAAGTATTAATAAATATAATTATTCTAAATATCTATTTTTTGATTTCACATTATGTGAGTAATAATAATAATATGGTTTAGAGTAAGTATACGAATTAAAGTAATATCGAACAAAATAACTAAAAACTTTCTTTCTTATTGTTAGGAAAATCTATTAGTTATTTTGTAAAAGTTTTACTATGTAAAAGGGTATGAGCTTATATACATGGTAATGACACACTACGGTATTTTCAACTGTTAAAAGCTTTTTTATTTTCTATACATATATAGGTAAAACTTTGGAACAATTAAAACTACATCATTTGATGAAAAAAGATATGTGTAAGTGAACATGTGTCTTGAACATGTATCTCAGTAACCAGAGCGAAAAAAGAAGGTTCATAATGCAATTCGTAGCTGAAAGGATTTCCTGGAAGGAGTGTCCCATGTAAATCCAAGTTGATAGGACGGAGGAGGGCTAGATTCATCCACCATCTTCGACACGTTTCATCAAATATCTCGTAAGCCGTGCATCGTGTGACATAAACAGCAGATATCATTTTCGTAGATAATTATATTTTCTATATCTTTTATTTAAAAGTTTTCTTTTGTATAATAATGCATCACACATTAAATTTTCTATAGATTTCATTCGAAACTATTTGCCCTAACATTGAAAGTTAAAGAGCAATCGTTTGGTAAAGCACCTTGCACCTCGTATGTAATCGTTAGCTATCAATGGTGCTCATAGTATAGGAAAAGTTTAAATAACTCACAAAATAGCATAAAATGTCGCAATACTTTAAAAAATTTCACTACGCACATCAAAACCCCTCGAAAATGAGAAAATCACCCCAAAAACTACCCCCTTTCTTTTATACACGCTAGAGATATGGATTTTTTGCATTTGCTATTATTTTGCTATTGAAAATTAAGGGGGAGACTTTTTTGAGAGAGGTGAGATGTTGTTTGAAGAAAACATTTATGATGGAGAATTTTTTAGAGGGCCAGTTTTAAGTAAGTTTTCATTGATTTGCAAAATATTTAAACTGGTATATATAATATTTAATTGTAATATATGGTCTGATAATTTATGAAATGTTTGAACACATTCCAACAAGCTCAGTAATAAATTGCAGAAAAAAGTACCCGGTTATTAGCCTAATGTATTGTTCAAAAAATATCAAAATCAAAATCTTGAGACTCGTTAATTATAGGGCTTTTAGGATAAAAAAATTTAATAGTAACAGTATGACTATAACACCGGTCAATATAATTTAGGTATAAGTCGCAAATTTAACCTGTAGATACGTATCCCGATAATTCTTTGTTATTCTAAAGTTAAAATAACTTGCAATCTCGCGCTCATGTCCATAATCGTTATACAAAAGTTATACATCCATTTGTTTTCTAGATGTTCATCGACGTCATGTTCATCTTCTTGCTACACCTACTAAATATGGCAAATGAACATGGTGTCCTAAAAGTATGGAAGCTCCTGGCGATTTCGCAGGGGAAAGAGGGGAAAAATAAAAAATACCTTATCCGACGTATTTTTTACGGGAAATGAAGACGTTGAATGTGAAAATAACCTCAAAGCTGCAGCGGACCAGAACTCGTTTTTTTTCAAATTGGAACCACCACAAAGTTTTTTTTTGCAATGTTAACCTCTGCATAGCCACCATATCTGACATTTTTCTGACGGAGAATCCAATGGTGACCTTAAATATGACCTTGAACATACCAGTAAAGGTATCGTTCAAATACCTGTACAAATACAGCGACCCAAAATCGATTTTCCAAATATTAGTTTGTCCATGATATAGAAGGTTTATCCAAGGTCAGAGGACTTATTTTATAGGAAATTTGAAACAAGAGGGACAATACTTTTTTCCCTCTGACTCTGTGGGATCTCCAGGAAATTCCATACTTTTGGGACACTCTGTACTGGATTTTCGATGCCAAAAATTTACTTTTCCTAAATATTTGCTACTTCTATTTAACCTCCATATTTGCTACTTCTCTTTAACGAATAAATACAATTTAGTCGCAATAAAAACAATCCCATACAAAAATATTTCAATAATTTACTATAAAAACAAGTATTGTTTTTTATCGACACATACCCTGATCTGAAATCGGATTGTTTCAACGTTTTCGAGTTTGGTCAATCCATATGTTTGTGCAATTATGACCACGTATTATTCCCCATTTTATAATATATTGGTGAGTGGTATTGTCATCTGACTTAAATTTCCTGCTTTTACCCCAACCGATTTTTTTCAAATCCTTTCAAAAATTTTTTATTATAACTATATAACTAAACGTGTCTCAAAATAAAATCACGTAGATAATCGACTCAACACTTTATGCTCAGCTAATGTACGTACAAAATACATAAAATAATAAGAAAATTTTCACTGCTTACAATACGTATAAACGTACTTTCTTCCGGCATCTCGATATAAAAAAAAAGTATATAACTTTTTATAAAATACATTTTACAAGTTATATATGTTTATCAATTTAAGAAAAATTTTATTACCTCTAAAACCTTGAACTTAGAATAAAATACATTAAAAACGTACTTTAAAAATAAAATTTTTTTTATGATTATTTGGTAATGTAAATTTTATGATGATAAAAACCCATTTTGGGTGTATTTATTGCAAATATATCATAAATGCAGGATGACTTATATGTAAAATGTGAGTGACACTATTTACAGTAATAGTTTATTCACTTTACACTAACAGTATAAGATTAGAATATTTCCCATATGATATTATTCGAGTCAAAAACGCCAAATAAACTGGAAAAATTAATTCAAAACCAAACTCCACCATTTAGTTTGGTGAATACGGCATATCTAGGAGGGAGGATATAACCACCACAAAAAAAAAAAAAAATTGTGAGTATCTAGGAGCTTTGTGGGTCGCTGTAATTTTCTTTCTATTTTGAACTATTTAAGCCTCCCGGAGGTACTTTCTTCTAAAGAAAAAACTTAAAATTCACATTATATTTGATTTTAGCACCCCAAAAAATCTCTAGATACTGATTTCAACAATTTTTATGTTTTTTTTTTAGCTGGCGTGGCGAATAAAACTCCTCCCAACTTATGCTCAGAATCAGATCATATGTATTAAAAATTAACTGAAATCGGAGTTTTCAGTTAATTTTTCAAGGTCATAAATAAAATATGGTCTTATGCATTTGGGTATATCTTTCTTCTATTACGTAAAACCTACAAACTTTCAAAGTGTCACCTATGTATTTTTTTCATGAAATGCAATTTATTAAAGTTAAACTTCTAGTGTAATCACAGTGCAGACTATTACACATTAAACTGGTACTGACATTAAAATTTAACATCTTTAGAAAATATAATTTTGAACTTTTTTCTTCTAGGCAGGAAAGACTTACCAATGTAGGTACATTGATTAGTAGGGACAGTACTGTTTTCTTAGGTTTTCTTTTAGTAATGAAGGTTGTTTGTGGAATTATTTTTTCTAGCGAGGAAGAGCATTTTTCGTAATACCTACAACAAAGTCAAAGAAATATAATATTTGTTTTGCAATAATTGGCATACGAATTTCGGCAATACGTGAAACCTGTTAATATACTGCATACAATAATGATTATCAATTAAATTGAAAAATTTTCTTGAATTAGGTAATATTTACAGAGAACCACCAAGAACGAACATTAAGTTAATAATCCAACGACATTTGGGGCTTTAAAGAAGGGCGTAATTGAAGTTACTAAGGGCAATAGGGGATTAAACCATAAAAATGTACTTAAAATTGGATTGCTAGAATGGGCTACCATATATCCAGCCAAAATGAATCACACAGTATTTCCAATCACATTCAATATTCCCCTAATAAAAATCACTTTTAAAATTAATAATTTAAACAACTCACAACTACAGTAAGATAAGGTTTTGCATACATTGACATA